>NC_092338.1:374319642-374620000 GCF_046630445.1 Rutidosis leptorrhynchoides
GTACAAATGAACCACAAGATTTATAACATTTCAATAATAGTTAACCATTCCAAAAATTTGTTATCACGAGCACCCAATTATCAATGCTTAACATTCCTTCCATAGAACCCCATCACCTTAGTGCTAGAACATACACTGTTTCTCGAAAATATAATTCATTCGTAAACGGTAGCGAACCGTTTGAATGAGGGTTTGTCAAACCCATATGGCCATATAACATAAGTTCTCGCTTACACCCGGCAAGTGTAACTAATGATAATCGAATTGAGGATTTTTGTTCTAAACTCGTATGTAGAATGTTTGTTTTCCTGTACTTGTGTTCACTTAGTTAAAAAGGAACGTTTATGTTTTCTCATCCCAAATGTAAGTTTCAAAAGAGTAAAAGTGGGACTATGATCTCACCTTGAGTGCACGAGTAGTAAAGTACTTCAACAAGTAAACGTGTGCAAAGAACAATGCTAGTCTTGACCTAAACAATAGGTTGTATCAATAATGGTAAACACGATAGGTCAAAGATGTTCAATTAGTCCTATGGCTCGTTACGACTCGAATACTACAACATGTGAGTCAAATTGTCATGTTTCATGCAAGATACGAGTATAAAAGCATGTTAGAATGATTTGCACAAACATTTGGTTAAGTTTGATTAAAAGTCAACTTGGTCGGGTCAAAGTCAACGAAAAAGTCAACACGTTCGGGTCGGGTCCCGAACCATTTCTTTGAGGTTTTTAATCATATATGAGCACGTTAGAACAAGTTACATGTGAATCGGAGGTGCGTAGCATAGTAAACATTTTTCGAAAAATGGTAAAACGAAACAGAAACTTCAGGTGTAACTGGACGGCGTCCTAATATCTGGACGGCGTCCATATTAGTATTCAGGTTCTGTTTGCTGTAAGTCTCAAGTGCACGAACCAAAATTCAAACAAACACAATTTATGATCCGCAAACAATCAAGACAAGTATCTTATACCGTTGGGAAGGTAATTTGACGAGGAAAACAACTAAACACATTTCATCAATCAATCTACCTATTACAACAACCAAAACCGCATCTAATGCTTGACATTAACCGCATACAAGTTCATAAATGAAATTCAATGATTCGGGCAACCAATTTACATGAATGATATGCCGTTTCGATGGTAATCAAGCATACAATCCAACTAAACACTTACCAATAACATTTCATAGCATTTGATGCATCAAAAGTTCATATTAAGCCTACCAAACCCTAACCAAAATCTCAAAACCAATAATCATGTTAATGTAAGGTTTTCATGTCAATCAACACACCAAAACGAAGTTAATGAAGTAATTAACACTTTGAACATACAAACATTAACATCTAAACACATTTCATCATCCAAAATCAAAGATTTAACAAACACTTTTTCAAGTTCATGCTAGTTATGTCAAATCACAAGATCGAGCATACAAATTACATATACGACATCACAATGAGCCATAGACACTAATTAACACACTTTTAAGTCAAGAACACTAAGATTATGAAATTTAGAGTTTTTAGAAAGTTACCCAATCGAGATGAAATTAGTATCAAAACGTAGAGAATGAAGAGAGGATTCCAAATATGTAATTTGTTTTGATGTTAGCCTCCAAAATCGGATTTAGATGATGAATTAAGGATTGAATGTTGAGAGGATTTGGAAGTAGTAAAAGATGAGGATGAAAGTGAATGGATGAAAGGGGTTTGACCCTTTGACCTAGTCAAGGGTTTGATCCCTTGTCAAGTCTAGTCCCTCAACTTTCGTTCGGGTGCGTGAATTACCTAAACGAGATAATTTAAAACGCGTATTAACGGAAGATGTTATAAACATATAACGAAGTTTAAAATAGTATAACGGAAAAGTAAATGGAAAAAGGCGGGATGTTACATTACCTACTCCTTAAAAGAAATTTCGTCCCGAAATTTAGGTAGGCGTAGTAGTCGTTGTTTCTTCCTCGAAATCTTGCGTTTCCGGAATCGGGAATAAGTGAGGGTATTTCTTTTGCATTTGATCTTGCCTTTCCCAAGTAAACTCGGGTCCCCTTTTGGCATTCCAACGGACTTTAACAATCGGAATTCAGCTTTGTTTCAATGTCTTGACGGAGGTGTCCACAATTTCAACCGGTTCCTCCACAAAATGAAGTTTGTCATCAATAGTAAGTTCCTCGAGAGGAATGACGATATCGGGTTCGGCAAGGCACTTTTTCAAGTTAGATACATGGAAAGTAGGATGAACGAAGTTCAATTGAAGCAGAAGATCTAAACGATAAGCAACGGTTCCAATACGCTCCAAGATTTCGAAAGGACCAATATACCTTGGATTCAGCTTCCCGCGTTTCCCAAAACGGATTACACCTTTCCAAGGCGCGACTTTTAACATTACTCGGTCACCGACTTGAAATTCAAGATCGTTGCGTCGTTTGTCGGTATAGCTCTTTTGACGACTTCGGGCCGTCCTAAGCCTATCTCGGATTTGAACGATTTTCTCGGTGGTTTCGTGAATGAGTTCGGGTCCGGTGATTTGCACGTCGCCTACCTCGGCCCAACAAAGAGGTGAACGACATTTTCGGCCATATAGCGTGATGTCAAAGCTAAGGTATACGAAATAGTTTATATTTTACTAGGAAAAACTATTAAATACGATACAATTTTACACAAGATATTTATTTATTTATAGAATGGATATACTTAAACCTTGCTACAACACTTATAGGCAGTGTACCTAATCGTACAGTAGTGTAGTTTTTAGTAAGTCCGGTTCGTTCCACAGAGAATCTTTTTTAAACAAAGCTCAACGCTATATTAATTTACTTTTATAAAAATACAAACATATATATAAGTAATATTATTATTATAAAGGGGGGTTTTTACCGTTTAATGACCGGTTTGTCGATTTTAAAACTTTAGTCGCAGTTAAAACCTAATGTAAAATATTAAATAAATAAAAGACTTAATTTAAAGCGTAAAATAAATAACGATAATGAAATTTCGAATAATAAAAGTGCGATAAAATAAACTTGCGATAATTAAAAAGGACGATAATTAAAAGTGCGATTAAATACAATAACAAAAAAAATGCGATAATTAGAAGTGCAATTAAATATAAAATAATGGAAATTAAATATGAAATAAAAGAATTATGCTTATTTAAACTTCCGTAATCATGATGTTTGACGTGTTGATTTTAGTTTTATGCCCATGGGTTAATTGTCCTTTGTCCTGGATTATTTAATATGTCCATCTGGTTTTTGTCCATAACAGTCCATCAGTCATAAATATAAAGTGCGAGTGTCCTCGTCAAATTATCCTTATACCCGAAGTTAAATATTCCAACTAATTGGGGACTTAAACTGTAACAAGGTTTTAATATTTTATTTAATGAATACACCAGGTTATCAACTGAGTGTAACCCAAGGTTTTAATATTTTGTTATCAATTATACCAAGTGTCCTTGTACATAATTTCACCCCTGTTTTAATTATTCTAGTGGCTATTAATCCATTCCCGTGTCCGGTTAGATGAACGATTATTCGTACATATAAATACCCCGCCCATCGTGTCCGATTGAGTGTATATGGTAATTTATAGGGACGCCCAATTGTAAATCTTTATATTAACATTAACAAACTATCATTTAGTTAAACAAATATAAAGCCCATTAATAGCCCATAGTCTAATTTCCACAAGTGTCGTTCTTTTGTCCAAACCCCAATTATGGTACAAAGCCCAATTACCCAATTTTAGTAATTAGCCCAACATCATGATTACTTCGGATTAAATAAGCATAATAATAACTTAGCTACGAGACATTAATATAAAAAGGTTGAACATAACTTACAATGATTAAAAATAGCGTAGCGTTACACGGACAGAATTTCGACTTACACCCTTACAACATTTGCTAACATACCCTTATTATTAGAATTATAATTAAAATTAAAATTAAAATATAAATTTTATATATATATATATATATATATATATATATATATATATATATATATATATATATATATATATATATATATATATATCGTATGAATGAGGAGAAAAAAGATGGAAAAAAATGATCAGAATTCGGTTTGCTTTATAGGGAGTTTTAAAACTGGGGGCTCCGCGACTCGCGGCCTTTTTGGCCTTCAAACTCCGCGAGTCGCGGAGAATGAATTTACAGCTCAGTCCCTTTGGAGTCTTTCTCTGCCGACGGTTTTTATTTATAAATATAATATATATATAATTAATATAATTAATTATATATTATATTATATTTATATACATAGTTAACTTGTAATTTTTAGTCCGTTGCGTCGAGCGTTAAGAGTTGACTCTGGTCCCGGTTCCGGATTTTCGAACGTCCTTGCGTACAATTTAATATCTTGTACTTTGCGTTTTGAATCTTGTACTCTTGTAATTTCGAGACGTTTCTTATCAATAATTGGAACCTTTTTGATTGTCTTTTGTACTTTTGAGCTTTTTGGTCGTTTGCGTCTTCAATTCGTCGAATCTGTCTTTTGTCTTCACCTTTTATTATTTAAACGAATATCACTTGTAAATAGAACAATTGCAACTAAAAGCTTGTCTTTCTTGAGAAATAATGCTATGAAATATATGTTCGTTTTTAGCATTATCATAGCGCTTCAAAAGGTGCGGCTTTAATACTCGCGTGATAACTATTGTTGTAAGAGAACTCGGCGAGAGGTAAGTGCTTGTCTCAAGCTTTTCCGAAATCAACCACGTAAGCTCGTAGCATGTCTTCCAAGGTTTGAATTGTGCGTTCGCTTTGTCCGTCAGTTTGTGGATGATATGCGGTGCTCATGTCTAAACGCGTTCCCAATGCTTCTTGTAAAATACGCCAAAATCTAGAAACGAAACGGCCATCTCGGTCGGAGATAATCGATAAAGGTACACCGTGTCGGGCTACGATCTCTTTAATGTAAAGTTGTGCAAGTTTCTCCATTTTGTCCGTTTCTTTCATGGCAAGGAAGTGTGCGGATTTGGTGAGACGGTCAACAATAACCCAAATGGTATCATAACCGCCCGTCGTTTTTGGTAGCTTGGTGATAAAATCCATCGTTATCCTTTCCCACTTCCATTGCGGGATCTCGGGTTGTTGAAGTAGTCCAGACGGTCTTTGGTGTTCGGCTTTGACTTTGGAACATGTCAAACACTTGGAAACATAAGTAGTTACGTCCCTTTTGATGTTCGGCCACCAATATTGTTCCTTAAGGTCGTGGTACATCTTATTGGCACCGGGGTGAATCGAGTATCGTGACTTATGGGCTTCATCTAAAATAAGACTTCGTAGGTCCCCATATCTAGGCACCCAAATCCTCCCGGCGAAATATCGAAGTCCGGTCTCCCTAACTTCGAATCGAGAGACGAGAATGTTCAAGAGTTCGTGTGAAACGTTTTCATCCTTGAGAGCCTCATCTTGGGCTACCCGAATTTGGCTATTAAGGTTGGTGTGAATGGTGATGTTTAAAGCTCGGACACGAAGAGGCACCGCTCTTTCTTTTCGACTTAAGGCATCGGCTACTACGTTTGCCTTCCCGGGATGGTAACGAAGCTCGCAATCGTAATCGTTCAAAGTTTCAATCCACCGTCATTGTCTCATGTTTAGTTGCTTTTGATCGAAGATGTGTTGAAGGCTTTTGTGATCGGTGAAGATAGTACTCTTGGTTCCATAAAGATAGTGTCTCCACATTTTAAGTGCAAAGACAACGGCTCCGAGTTCGAGATCATGAGTCGTGTAATTCCGTTCATGAATTTTTAGTTGTCGAGAGGCATAAGCAATGACTTTCTTCCGTTGCATCAATACACACCCAAAACCATGTTTCGAGGCATCGCAATATACAACAAAATCATCATTGCCTTCGGGAAGTGACAAGATAGGAGCGGTGGTTAGCTTTGTCTTCAAGATTTGAAACGCGGATTCTTGCTCGGTCACCCAAATGAATTTCTTTCCCTTGTGAGTTAATGCGGTTAGAGGACGTGCAACCAAAGAGAAGTTTTCGATGAATCTACGATAGTACCCGGCGAGACCCAAGAATTGACGAATGTGGGTAGGAGTAGTAGGAGTCTCCCATTTACTAATGGCTTCGATTTTCGTGGGATCGACTTTAATACCTTGATCACTTACAACATGACCAAGAAATTGAACTTCCTTCAACCAAAATTCACACTTGGAGAATTTGGCATAAAGTCGTTCTTGTCTCAAGAGTTCAAGCACAAGTCGGAGATGTTGTTCGTGCTCTTCTTCATTTTTAGAATAGATCAATATGTCATCGATGAACACAATAACGAATTTATCGAGATACGGTTTGCACACGCGGTTCATAAGATCCATGAACACTGCCGGTGCGTTAGTGAGACCAAATGGCATTACAAGAAATTCATAACTACCATAACGAGTTCGGAAAGCGGTTTTGGAGACATCTTCCCCCTTAACCCTTAATTGATGATAACCCGAGCGGAGATCGATTTTTGAATATACACAAGACCCTTGTAATTGATCAAAGAGGTCATCGATACGAGGAAGAGGATATCGGTTCTTAACCGTCAATTTGTTTAGTTCACGATAATCAATGCACATTCGTAGGGATCCGTCTTTCTTTTTAACAAACAAAATCGGAGCGCCCCATGGTGAATGGCTAGGTTGGATAAAACCACGGTCAAGTAGTTCTTGGATTTGACTTTGCAATTCTTGCATTTCGGATGGAGCAAGTCTATACGGTGCACGTGCTACGGGTGCGGCTCCCGGAATAAGATCGATTTGGAATTCTACCGGTCGATGAGGTGGAAGACCCGGCAATTCGTCGGGAAATACATCGGAATAGTCACTAACAATTGGCACATCATCGATGTGCTTCTCATCGGACTCGACTTTCTTAACGTGAGCAAGGATCGCAAAACAACCCTTACGGAGTAGTTTTCTAACTTTAAGGCACGAAACGAGGTTGAGTCCGGTGCAACTCTTATCTGTAACATCCCACCTTTTTCCGTTTTCTTTTCCGTTATACTAATTTAAACTCCGTTATATGTTTACAACATCTCCCGTTAATAGGCGTTTTAAAATATTCCGTTTAGGTATTTTCCGCACCCGACTACAAACTCGAGGGACTAAAATTGACACGGGGCAAACTAGTTGACTAGGTCACCTAGTCTACCCCAATTACCACCATTCAACCATCTCTCACTCTCTCTCTCTTTCTCTCTAGCAAGAACACACCCAATTTCCAAATTCATTCATTCATCATCTAAATCCGGATTAGGGAGCTAGCAACCAAATAAATTACATATTCTTGATCCTCTCATCATCCTCTTCGATTTGATGCTAACTACTTCGATTTTGGGTAACATTTCTAAAACACTAGATTTCTTTAAATTTGTGTTCTTGACTTAAAAGTGTGTTAATTAGTGTCTATGGCTCATTGTGATGTCGTGTATGTAATTTGTATGCTCGATTTGTTGTTTTTGGTGTAACTAGCTTGAATATGAAAATTGCTTGCTTAATCTTTGATTTTGGATGATTAAAAGTTGTTTAATTGTTAAAGTTCATGTATTAAATGTGTTACTAGCATCATTAGCTTCAAATTGATGTGTAGGTTGATTAAGAAAACTTCAAAAACATGATTATTGATTTTGAGATGTTTGACTAGGGTTTGATAGTTCTTGACATGAATTTTTGGATGCTTGAATGTCATGGAATGTTAATTGTTAGTGTTTAGTAGTAATGTATGCTTCATTACCTTCAAAACGGCATATCATATGTGTGAATTGGTTTCCCGAAACTCAAAATGCAATTGATGAACTTGAAACTTAGGAAATGGACTTTTATTGTTCGCTTGATGAGATTTCGGCTATTGTAAATGATGTTATTGTTGGACCATAAGTGCTTAGTTGTATTCCTCGTCAAAATGCCTTTCCAACGATATATGATAGGTATTATAAGTGTTTGCGGGTCAAGAGTTGGGTTGGAAAAGGTTTTGGTTCGTGCATACTTTGAAAAACTGACCAGAATTCTCTGCCCAGATGGTGGCGCGGCGCGCCCCATCCCCGCGCGGCGCGCAGATGTGCCTGGTCAGATTCTGACCTCCTCGTCCCATTTCACGTGAAATGTTTGATGACCTACGGACCTCCGATTCACATGAAACTTGTTTTAATACACTTGTATATGAATAATTAGCATAGAAAAATAGTCCGGGACCCGACCCGAACGTGTTGACTTTTTCGTTGACTTTGACCGACCAAAGTTTGACTTTTTGTCAAACTTAACCAAATGATTATGCAACCTTCCTAACTTGTTTATATACTTGTACCTTGCATGAAACTTGACAATTTGATTTCACATGCTACATAATCGAGTCGTAACGAGCCATAGGACTAATTGAACATCCTTGACCTATCGTGTTTACCGTTATTGATACGACCTATTTGTTTAGGTCAAGACTAGCACTATCCTTCGCACACGTTATTTTGTGAAGTACTTTTCGTACGTGCACTCAAGGTGAGATCATAGTCCCACTTTTACTCTTTTTGAACTTATATTTGGGATGAGAAAACATAAACGATTCTTTTGAACTAAGTGAACACAAGAACGGGAAAACAAACATTCTACATACGAGTTTAGAACAAAAATCCTCAATTCGATTATCATTAGTTACACTTGCCGGGTGTAAGCGAGAACTTATGTTATATGGCCATATGGGTTGACAACCCTCATCTTTGACGGTTCGCTACCGTCTACGGATGAAATATATTTTCGAGAATCAGTGTTTGTTCTAGCACTATGGATGGGGTATACAATGGATGGAATGTTAAGCTTTGATAATTGGGTGCTCGTGAAACAAACTTTTGGAATGTATTACTATTATTTCATTGATGCAAATCTTGTGGTTCACTTGTACTTACTTACTTAAACCTATGATTTCACCAACGTTTTCGTTGACAGATTTCTATGTTTTTCTCAGGTCCTTGAACGATACATGATACATGCTTCCGCTCATTATTTTGATACTTGCATTGGATGTCGAGTATACATGCATACATGGAGCGTCTTTTGGATACTTTTAAATTGTGTCGCATAAGTTTCATTTGTACTTAAAACTTTGTATCGTAACTTGTGGTGGAACTATTCTTGTAAAACTTGAACAACCTTTACATTTGAAATGAATGCGACATATCTTTTGGTCAAACGTTGTTTTAAAGACTTATGACCACGTAACGGGACCTAAGTAGACGGCGCCGTCAATGACGATTTGGTCGGGTCGCTACAGATGGTATCAGAGCGTTGGTTGTAGGGATTTAGAGTTCATTAGTGTCAACCCCGAGTCATAGGGTACATTGGTGAGTCTAGACTACAACCGGCATATAGACTTGAAGTAGGAATTACTTGACTACTTGTGCATTTATACTCGAACGCTTCTACTCATATCTACTCTTAGTTCATCTTAATCTCACGTTGTTTAATTTGATTGACGCGCCACCTTGACTATATGAAATGATGTCGAATGCACATATGAATCAGGGTAATATAATTTCCGGGATTATATTACGGTGACTCATATGAACGTTCCGACATTATGACATAAAGAATTTAAGGCGAGTCGAGGAAAAACTTCTCTTTATCTTTATTCTATATCACGGTTAGTATTATTGAGAATACTAATCAATGATATTCTTGTGTCTTGAAGGAACAATGGCTCCTCGTCGTGTACGCCGCAATGAAACTCCCGAACAAGCTCTCGAACGGATGATAGCCACCGCCGTAGATGCGGCCATGGCCGGTCACTCATCCAACAACAATAATAATAACAACCACAACAACAACAACAACAACCAAGGAGCCGGTAACTCTAGCGAAGGGTGCTCCTACAAAGCTTTCATGGGGTGCAAACCCCACACTTATGATGGAACCGGGGGACCGGTTGTGCTTACTCGTTGGTTTGAACAAACCGAGGCCGTCTTTAGCATAAGCGGTTGCCGGGATCAAGACAAGGTCAAATACTCCACTCACACTTTCTCCGGAATTGCTCTAACATGGTGGAACACCTATGTTCAATCGGTGGGTACCGATGAAGCTCATGCCCTCTCTTGGGCCGATCTAAAGGAAAAGATGATTGTTGAATATTTTCCGCGCGAAGAAACCCGAAAGCTTGAGGAAGAACTAAGAGCTTTGAAAGCGGTCGGAAACGATCTTAAAGCTTATAATCAACGCTTCGCCGAACTATCCTTGATGTGTCCTAATCTTGTTAACCCCGAATCTCAAAGGATTGAGCTCTACATGCTCGGTCTTCCAAAAAGCATCAAACAAGGGGTGATGTCATCCAAACCCACTACTCATCAAGCCGCTATGAACATGGCTCGCCAACTAATTGAAACGGTTGACGAAATCGTAGTTCCGGCACCTAAGGCCGAGGATAAATCGGGCGGCAACAAAAGAAAGTGGGAACCCTCCCAATCAAGCAACAACAACTTTGCTAAGAAGCCTTACACCTCCGACGGCAAGAAAGGTTATGCCGGGAACCTACCTCTTTGCAACAAATGCAACAAACATCACTTTGGCGAATGTAGTAAGTTAATTTGCCACCGGTGCCAAGGAGTTGGTCATAAGGCCAACGATTGTAAAAGTGCCACTCCCGTCGCTCGAAAGTGGCCCAATGCACCAAAGACGGGCACTTGTTACGAATGTGGCCAAACGGGTCATTATAGAAATGCATGCCCAAAGAAGAAAGATAACCCCAATACGCGCGGCCGAGCTTTCAACATAAACACCGAGGAAGCCCGGGATGACACTGAACTAGTCACGGGTACGTTTCTTCTCAACAATTCTTATGTCTCTTGCTTATTCGATTCAGGTGCCGATAAATGCTTTGTATCCAAGACTTTGACTCATTCTTTTAGCACTCCACCTCTTCCATTAGATACCACTTATACCATTGAAGTGGCTAACGGGAAACTATTAAGTGCCGACACATATTACCGGGGGTGTACGATAAACATTTTGGGTAAGGAATTTGAAATTGATTTGATACCCATGGAACTAGGAAGCTTTGATGTAATAATCGGTATGAATTGGTTAGTCCAAACGAAATCTCACATTCTTTGTGATCTTAACGCAATCCGAATTCCTATCGAGAATGGTGAACCTTTGATCGTCTATGGCGATAAGAGTTGCACCGGACTCAACCTCGTTTCGTGTGTTAAAGTTAGAAAACTACTCCGTAAGGGTTGTTTTGCGATCCTTGCTCACGTTAAGAAAGTCGAGTCCGATGAGAAGCACATCGATGATGTGCCAATTGTTAGTGACTATTCCGATGTATTTCCCGACGAATTGCCGGGTCTTCCGCCTCATCGACCGGTTGAATTCCAAATCGATCTTATTCCGGGAGCCGCACCCGTAGCGCGTGCACCATATAGACTCGCTCCATCTGAAATGCAAGAATTGCAAAGTCAAATTCAAGAACTACTTGATCGTGGTTTTATCCAACCTAGCCATTCACCTTGGGGCGCTCCGATTTTGTTTGTTAAAAAGAAAGACGGATCCCTACGAATGTGCATTGATTATCGTGAACTAAATAAATTGACGGTTAAGAACCGATATCCTCTTCCTCGCATCGATGACCTCTTTGATCAACTACAAGGGTCTTGTGTATATTCGAAAATCGATCTCCGCTCGGGTTATCATCAATTGAGGGTTAAGGGGGAAGATGTCTCCAAAACCGCTTTCCGAACTCGTTATGGTAGTTATGAATTCCTTGTCATGCCATTTGGTCTCACTAACGCACCGGCGGTGTTCATGGATCTTATGAACCGCGTGTGCAAACCGTATCTCGATAAATTCGTTATTGTGTTCATCGATGACATATTGATCTATTCTAAAAATGAAGAAGAGCACGAACAACATCTCCGACTTGTGCTTGAACTTTTAAGACAAGAACAACTCTATGCCAAATTCTCCAAGTGTGAATTTTGGTTAAAGGAAGTTCAATTTCTTGGTCATGTTGTAAGTGACCAAGGTATTAAAGTCGATCCAACGAAAATCGAAGCCATTAGCAAATGGGAGACTCCTACTACTCCTACTCACATTCGTCAATTTTTGGGTCTCGCCGGGTACTATCGTAGATTCATCGAAAACTTCTCTTTGGTTGCACGTCCTCTAACCGCATTGACTCACAAGGGAAAGAAATTCATCTGGGCGACCGAACATGAATCCGCATTCCAAATCTTGAAAACGAAGCTAACCACCGCTCCTATCTTGTCACTTCCCGAAGGCAATGATGACTTTGTTGTATATTGTGATGCCTCGAAACATGGTTTTGGGTGTGTATTGATGCAACGAACGAAAGTCATTGCTTATGCTTCTCGACAACTCAAAATTCATGAACGAAACTATACGACACATGATCTCGAACTCGGAGCCGTTGTCTTTGCACTTAAAATGTGGAGACACTATCTTTACGGGACCAAGAGTACTATCTTTACCGACCACAAAAGCCTCCAACACATTTTCGATCAAAAGCAACTAAACATGAGACAACGAAGGTGGATTGAAACCTTAAACGATTACGATTGCGAGCTTCGTTACCATCCCGGGAAGGCAAATGTAGTAGCCGATGCCTTAAGTCGAAAAGAAAGAGCGGTGCCTCTTCGTGTCCGAGCCTTAAACATCACCATCCACACAAACCTTAATAGCCAAATTCGGGTAGCCCAAGATGAGGCTCTCAAGGATGAAAACCTTTCACACGAGCTCTTGAACATTCTCGTCTCTCGATTCGAAATTAGGGAGACCGGACTCCGATATTACGCCGGAAGGATTTGGGTGCCTAGTTATGGGGACCTACGAAGCCTTATTTTAGATGAAGCCCATAAGTCACGATACTCGATTCACCCCGGTGCCAATAAGATGTACCACGACCTTAAACAACTATATTGGTGGCCGAACGTCAAAAGGGACGTAGCTACTTATGTTTCCAAGTGTTTGACATGTTCCAAAGTCAAAGCCGAACACCAAAGACCGTCCGGACTACTTCAACAACCCGAGATCCCGCAATGGAAGTGGGAAAGGATAACGATGGATTTTATCACCAAGCTACCAAAAACGACGGGCGGTTATGATACCATTTGGGTTATTGTTGACCGTCTCACCAAATCCGCACACTTCCTTGCCATGAAAGAAACGGACAAAATGGAGAAACTTGCACAACTTTACATTAAGGAGATCGTAGCCCGACACGGTGTACCTTTATCGATTATCTCCGACCGAGATGGCCGTTTCGTTTCTAGATTTTGGCGTACATTGCAAGAAGCGTTGGGAACGCGTTTAGACATGAGCACCGCATATCATCCTCAAACCGATGGACAAAGCGAACGTACAATTCAAACCTTAGAGGACATGTTACGAGCTTGCGTGGTTGATTTCGGAAAAGCTTGGGACAAGCACTTACCTCTCGCCGAGTTCTCTTACAACAATAGTTATCACGCGAGTATTAAAGCCGCACCTTTTGAAGCGCTATATGGCCGCAAATGTCGTTCACCTCTTTGTTGGGCCGAGGTAGGCGATGTGCAAATCACCGGACCCGAACTCATTCACGAAACCACCGAGAAAATCGTTCAAATCCGAGATAGGCTTAGGACGGCCCGAAGTCGTCAAAAGAGCTATACCGACAAACGACGCAACGATCTTGAATTTCAAGTCGGTGACCGAGTAATGTTAAAAGTCGCACCTTGGAAGGGTGTAATCCGTTTTGGGAAACGCGGGAAGCTAAATCCGCGGTATATTGGTCCTTTCGAAATCTTGGAGCGTATTGGAACCGTTGCTTATCGTTTAGATCTTCCGCCTCAATTGAACTCCGTTCATCCTACCTTCCATGTATCTAACTTGAAAAAGTGTCTTGCCGAACCCGATATCGTCATCCCTCTCGAAGAACTTACTATTGATGACAAACTTCATTTTGTGGAGGAACCGGTTGAAATTGTGGACACCTCCGTCAAGACATTGAAACAAAGCCGAATCCCGATTGTCAAGGTTCGTTGGAATGCCAAAAGAGGACCCGAGTTTACTTGGGAAAGACAAGATCAAATGCAAAGGAAGTATCCTCATCTATTTGTGAATTCAGAAACGCAAGATCTCGAGGAAGAAACAACGACTACTACGCCTACTTAAATTTCGGGACGAAATTTCTTTTAAGGAGTAGGTAATGTAACATCCCACCTTTTTCCGTTTTCTTTTCCGTTATACTAATTTAAACTCCGTTATATGTTTACAACATCTCCCGTTAATACGCGTTTTAAAATATTCCGTTTAGGTATTTTCCGCACCCGACTACAAACTCGAGGGACTAAAATTGACACGGGGCAAACTAGTTGACTAGGTCACCTAGTCTACCCCAATTACCACCATTCAACCATCTCTCACTCTCTCTCTCTTTCTCTCTAGCAAGAACACACCCAATTTCCAAATTCATTCATTCATCATCTAAATCCGGATTAGGGAGCTAGCAACCAAATAAATTACATATTCTTGATCCTCTCATCATCCTTTTCGATTTGATGCTAACTACTTCGATTTTGGGTAACATTTCTAAAACACTAGATTTCTTTAAATTTGTGTTCTTGACTTAAAAGTGTGTTAATTAGTGTCTATGGCTCATTGTGATGTCGTGTATGTAATTTGTATGCTCGATTTGTTGTTTTTGGTGTAACTAGCTTGAATATGAAAATTGCTTGCTTAATCTTTGATTTTGGATGATTAAAAGTTGTTTAATTGTTAAAGTTCATGTATTAAATGTGTTACTAGCATCATTAGCTTCAAATTGATGTGTAGGTTGATTAAGAAAACTTCAAAAACATGATTATTGATTTTGAGATGTTTGACTAGGGTTTGATAGTTCTTGACATGAATTTTTGGATGCTTGAATGTCATGGAATGTTAATTGTTAGTGTTTAGTAGTAATGTATGCTTCATTACCTTCAAAACGGCATATCATATGTGTGAATTGGTTTCCCGAAACTCAAAATGCAATTGATGAACTTGAAACTTAGGAAATGGACTTTTATTGTTCGCTTGATGAGATTTCGGCTATTGTAAATGATGTTATTGTTGGACCATAAGTGCTTAGTTGTATTCCTCGTCAAAATGCCTTTCCAACGATATATGATAGGTATTATAAGTGTTTGCGGGTCAAGAGTTGGGTTGGAAAAGGTTTTGGTTCGTGCATACTTTGAAAAACTGACCAGAATTCTCTGCCCAGATGGTGGCGCGGCGCGCCCCATCCCCGCGCGGCGCGCAGATGTGCCTGGTCAGATTCTGACCTCCTCGTCCCATTTCACGTGAAATGTTTGATGACCTACGGACCTCCGATTCACATGAAACTTGTTTTAATACACTTGTATATGAATAATTAGCATAGAAAAATAGTCCGGGACCCGACCCGAACGTGTTGACTTTTTCGTTGACTTTGACCGACCAAAGTTTGACTTTTTGTCAAACTTAACCAAATGATTATGCAACCTTCCTAACTTGTTTATATACTTGTACCTTGCATGAAACTTGACAATTTGATTTCACATGCTACATAATCGAGTCGTAACGAGCCATAGGACTAATTGAACATCCTTGACCTATCGTGTTTACCGTTATTGATACGACCTATTTGTTTAGGTCAAGACTAGCACTATCCTTCGCACACGTTATTTTGTGAAGTACTTTTCGTACGTGCACTCAAGGTGAGATCATAGTCCCACTTTTACTCTTTTTGAACTTATATTTGGGATGAGAAAACATAAACGATTCTTTTGAACTAAGTGAACACAAGAACGGGAAAACAAACATTCTACATACGAGTTTAGAACAAAAATCCTCAATTCGATTATCATTAGTTACACTTGCCGGGTGTAAGCGAGAACTTATGTTATATGGCCATATGGGTTGACAACCCTCATCTTTGACGGTTCGCTACCGTCTACGGATGAAATATATTTTCGAGAATCAGTGTTTGTTCTAGCACTATGGATGGGGTATACAATGGATGGAATGTTAAGCTTTGATAATTGGGTGCTCGTGAAACAAACTTTTGGAATGTATTACTATTATTTCATTGATGCAAATCTTGTGGTTCACTTGTACTTACTTACTTAAACCTATGATTTCACCAACGTTTTCGTTGACAGATTTCTATGTTTTTCTCAGGTCCTTGAACGATACATGATACATGCTTCCGCTCATTATTTTGATACTTGCATTGGATGTCGAGTATACATGCATACATGGAGCGTCTTTTGGATACTTTTAAATTGTGTCGCATAAGTTTCATTTGTACTTAAAACTTTGTATCGTAACTTGTGGTGGAACTATTCTTGTAAAACTTGAACAACCTTTACATTTGAAATGAATGCGACATATCTTTTGGTCAAACGTTGTTTTAAAGACTTATGACCACGTAACGGGACCTAAGTAGACGGCGCCGTCAATGACGATTTGGTCGGGTCGCTACATTATCGCCATAAACAATCAAAGGTTCACCATTCTCAATAGGAATTCGGATTGCGTTAAGATCACAAAGGATGTGAGATTTCGTTTTGGCTAACCAATTCATACCGATTATTACATCAAAGCTTCCTAGTTCCATGGGTATCAAGTCAATTTCAAACTCATTACCCAAAATGTTTAATGTGCACCCCCGGTAATATGTGTCGGCACTCAATAGTTTCCCGTTGGCCACTTCAATGGTATAAGTGGTATCTAGTGGGAGTGGTGGAGTGCTAAAAGAATGAGTCAAAGTCTTGGATACAAAGCATTTATCGGCACCCGAATCGAATAAGCAAGAGACATAAGAATTGTTGAGAAGAAACGTACCCGTGACTAGTTCAGTGTCATCCCGGGCTTCCTCGGTGTTGATGTTGAAAGCTCGGCTGCGCGTGTTGGGGTTATCTTTCTTCTTTGGGCATGCATTTCTATAATGACCCGTTTGGCCACATTCATAACAAGTGCCCGTCTTTGGTGCATTGGGCCACTTTCGAGCGACGGGAGTGGCACTTTTACAATCGTTGGCCTTATGACCAATTCCTTGGCACCGATGGAAAATTAGCTTACTACATTCGCCAAAGTGATGTTTGTTGCATTTGTTGCAAAGAGGTAGATTTCCGGCATAACCCTTCTTGCCGTCGGAGGTGAAAGATTTCTTGGCAAAGTTGTTGTTGCTTGATTGGGGAGCTTCCCATTTTCTTTTGTTGTTACCCGACTTGTCCTCGGCTTTAGGTGCCGGTACTACGATTTTGTCCACCGTCTCTATCAATTTGCGGGCCATGTTCAAAGCTTCTTGATGATTAGGGGGTTTGGATGACATTACTCCGTGTTTGATGCTCTTTGGAAGACCATCCATGTAAAGTTCAACCCTTAAAGACTCGGGGTTCACAAGGTTTGGGCACATCAAGGCTAGTTCAGAAAATCGTTGATTATAGGCCTTGAGATCGTTTCCGACCGCTTTTAGAGTTCTTAGCTCTTGTTCGAGCTTTCGGGTTTCCTCGCGCGGAAAGTATTCGGTGATCATCTTTCCTTTCAAATCGGACCAAGAGAGAGCGTGGGCTTCATCAGTACCCACCGATTGTACATAGGTGTTCCACCAAGTGAGAGTGACGCCGGAGAAAGTGTGAGTGGAGTACTTGACCTTGTCTTGGTCCCGACAACCGCTTATGCTAAAAACGGCTTCCGTTTGCTCAAACCATCGAGTGAGAGCAACCGGTCCTCCGGTTCCATCGAAAGTGTGAGGTTTGCACCCCATGAAAGCTTTATAGGAGCATCCCTCGTTTGAGTTACCGGCTCCATTGTTGTTGTTGTTGTTGTGGTTGTTATTATTATTGTTGTTGGATGAGTGACCGGCCATGGCTGCATCTACGGCGGTGGCTATCATGCGTTGTAGAGCTTGTTCGGGAGTTTCACGGCGTGGCGCACGGCGAGGAGCCATTGTTCCTTCAAAACAAAAGAATACCGTTGGTTAGTATTCTAAATAATACTAACCGTGATATGGAATAAAGATAGAGAGAAAATTTTCCTTGACTCGCCTTAAATTCTTTATGCCACAATGTCGGAACGTTCATATGAGTCACCGTAATATAATCCCGGAAATTATATTACCCTGATTCATATGTGCATTCGACATCATTTCATATAGTCAAGGTGGCGTGTCAATCAAATTAAACAACGTGAGATTAAGATGAACTAAGAGTAGATATGAGTAGAAGCGTTCGAGTATAAATGCACAAGTAGTCAAGTAATTCCTACTTCAAGTCTATATGCCGGTTGTAGTCTAGACTCACCAATGTACCCTATGACTCGAGGTTGACACCAATGAACTCTAAATCCCTACAACCAACGCTCTGATACCATCTGTAGCGACCTGACAAAATCGTCATTGACGGCGCCGTCTACTTAGGTCCCGTTACGTGGTCATAAGTCTTTAAAACAACGTTTGACCAAAAGATATGTCGCATTCGTTTCAAATGTAAAGATTGTTCAAAGTTTACAAGAATAGTTCCACCACAAGTTACGTTACAAAGTTATAAGTACAAATGAAACTTATGCGACACAATTTAAAAGTAGCCAAAAGACGCTCCATGTATGCATTTATACTCGACATCTAATGCAAGTATCAAAATAATGAGCGGAAGCATGTATCATGTATCGTTCAAGGACCTGAGAAAAACATAGAAATCTGTCAACGAAAACGTTGGTGAAATCATAGGTTTAAGTAAGTAAGTACAAATGAACCACAAGATTTATAACATTTCAATAATAGTTAACCATTCCAAAAATTTGTTATCACGAGCACCCAATTATCAATGCTTAACATTCCTTCCATAGAACCCCATCACCTTAGTGCTAGAACATACACTGTTTCTCGAAAATATATTTCATTCGTAAACGGTAGCGAACCGTTTGAATGAGGGTTTGTCAAACCCATATGGCCATATAACATAAGTTCTCGCTTACACCCGGCAAGTGTAACTAATGATAATCGAATTGAGGATTTTTGTTCTAAACTCGTATGTAGAATGTTTGTTTTCCTGTACTTGTGTTCACTTAGTTAAAAAGGAACGTTTATGTTTTCTCATCCCAAATGTAAGTTTCAAAAGAGTAAAAGTGGGACTATGATCTCACCTTGAGTGCACGAGTAGTAAAGTACTTCAACAAGTAAACGTGTGCAAAGAACAATGCTAGTCTTGACCTAAACAATAGGTTGTATCAATAACGGTAAACACGATAGGTCAAAGATGTTCAATTAGTCCTATGGCTCGTTACGACTCGAATACTACAACATGTGAGTCAAATTGTCATGTTTCATGCAAGATACGAGTATAAAAGCATGTTAGAACGATTTGCACAAACATTTGGTTAAGTTTGATTAAAAGTCAACTTGGTCGGGTCAAAGTCAACGAAAAAGTCAACACGTTCGGGCCGGGTCCCGAACCATTTCTCTGAGGTTTTTAATCATATATGAGCACGTTAGAACAAGTTACATGTGAATCGGAGGTGCGTAGCATAGTAAACATTTTTCGAAAAATGGTAAAACGAAACAGAAACTTCAAGTGTAACTGGACGGCGTCCTAATATCTGGACGGCGTCCAGATTAGTATTCAGGTTCTGTTTGCTATAAGTCTCAAGTGCACGAACCAAAATCCAAACAAACACAATTTATGATCCGCAAACAATCAAGACAAGTATCTTATACCGTTGGGAAGGTAATTTGACGAGGAAAACAACTAAACACATTTCATCAATCAATCTACCTATTACAACAACCAAAACCGCATCTAATGCTTGACATTAACCGCATACAAGTTCATAAATGCAATTCAATGATTCGGGCAACCAATTTACATGAATGATATGCCGTTTCGAAGGTAATCAAGCATACAATCCAACTAAACACTTACCAATAACATTTTATAGCATTTGATGCATCAAAAGTTCATATTAAGCCTATCAAACCCTAACCAAAATCTCAAAACCAATAATCATGTTAATGTAAGGTTTTCATGTCAATCAACACACCAAAACGAAGTTAATGAAGTTATTAACACTTTGAACATACAAACATTAACATCTAAACACATTTCATCATCCAAAATCAAAGATTTAACAAACACTTTTTCAAGTTCATGCTAGTTATGTCAAATCACAAGATCGAGCATACAAATTACATATACGACATCACAATGAGCCATAGACACTAATTAACACACTTTTAAGTCAAGAACACTAAGATTATGAAATTTAGAGTTTTTAGAAAGTTACCCAATCGAGATGAAATTAGTATCAAAACGTAGAGAATGAAGAGAGGATTCCAAATATGTAATTTGTTTTGATGTTAGCCTCCAAAATCGAATTTAGATGATGAATTAAGGATTGAATGTTGAGAGGATTTGGAAGTAGTAAAAGATGAGGATGAAAGTGAATGGATGAAAGGGGTTTGACCCTTTGACCTAGTCAAGGGTTTGATCCCTTGTCAAGTCTAGTCCCTCAACTTTCGTTCGGGTGCGTGAATTACCTAAACGAGATAATTTAAAACGCGTATTAACGAGAGATGTTATAAACATATAACGAAGTTTAAAATAGTATAACGGAAAAGTAAATGGAAAAAGGCGGGATGTTACATGAAGTACCTCTTTTAAAATTCAGAGATGATGTAGAGCAACTGTTGCTAGTAACCTCATGGTGGCCGCCGGTTGCTTTTATTCCCGTCATCTCAATTCTGCTATGCTTCTTCTTGTTCCACCATTTAGGGTAACCGATTAGCCTGAAGCATTGGATTATTGTATGGTATTTCATACCACAATAAACACAACTTAATGGTTTTTCGATTGATGATGATGTTGTTTCTGTTTTGACAACATCTTCTGTAGTGATTGATGAATGACATAGAACATCCAGGTATGTCCTTTCATTTTGTGGGTTAATGAACCTGCTACCGTCCACAATTGACATGGCAGCTTGGTTCAATCCTGAGCTACCATCAACTATGGACATGGTAGCTTGATTCTTGGTAGATGATTGAGCCATTTGAAGTATCTTGATCACTGAATTGATACCTTCAGCTCTGATACCATGTTAATCAAGAGAATTTAAGGCTGTAAATGTAATTTGTATTGATCAGTTTTAATATTGACTTGAATTGATACAACTGTATTATGTTTTATTACATTCTTGCAAGTGTTTTATACATACAAAGCTATAACAGCTAATTTCAAATAAGGAATGGTTCCAATAAACCTTTTGGAGCCTCCTTTTACAAAAGTGGAATTGTGGACAGATTAGTAACCGTTGCTTTGGACTTGCGATATATCTTTGAAAAGGGAAAGGATGAAAGTCTACTTTCTGATCCCAAAGGTTAAATTACCAAATATGGTAATTTGACTTGGAGTCTTCAATTGCAGCATTCTAACAGGTAGCACCATTACCTTGAACCCCAACATCGCCATTAACAATCAATGACTTCAGCGAACATTGTCAAATTTGTGTTTTATTTATAAGTAGAAAGAATTCATCTACACCTTAAGTAGGTTGCATAGTATACTCAGAATACGAACTTTTTTTTCAAAATAGTAACCTTTTTAACAAACTTTACAGAAATAGAATTCAGTAAAAGATTTTTACATTTCTAGTATAACCAGCGTTTCAAACGCCGGGTTTCCATGTGGCGCTGCCAAGCCGGTGTTTCAAACACCGGTTTCCTCCTTTTTTCTGCCACCTAGTCACATGACCGAGTACTGTTTGCCACCCGTGCCCTAAATCGGTGTTTCAAACACCGGTTTGCCGAGGAATCTGACGCTTTTATGAAACCGGTCTTTGAAAGGCCGGTTTCACGTTTGAAACAAACCACAAGTTGATGATGAATCTGATTGCAGAAATGGAAGCTGGTCCATCAATAGTTGATGATGAAGTTCAAGAAGAACATGAAGACGCTGGTGATGGTATGTCAACCGACACTGACAATACAGTTGATCACTATAGTGTTGAAGAAAATCGTCAGATTCCTCTGTAAACCGGTTTCAGAAAAGCGTCAGATTCCTCTGCAAACCGGTGTTTGAAACACCGGTTTAGGGCACGGGTGGCAAACAGTGTTCGGTCATGTGACTAGGTGGCAGAAAAAGAAGGAAACCGGTGTTTGAAACACCGGCTTGGCAGCGCCACATGGAAACCCGGCGTTTGAAACGCCGGTTACACTAGAAATGTAAATTTCGTTTTCTGAATTCTATTTCTGTAAAGTTTGTTAAAAATGTTATCATTTTGAAAAAAAAATTCCTCAGAATACAAATTTTTCTCACGTATTGCTTTAGTAAAAAGAAGTTACTTTACTGCGTATGATTATAATTTTGAATTTAATATACAAACACCTTACATTGTAACAAAATCTACAAGAAATCAATAAAATATATATGCCTGGTCAACTCAACGCGTGTTTCTCTATTGGGAAATGTTAGTTTGGGCAACTTAACAATTAACTATTGATAATTAAGACTTCATTCTATTAGATAACTAGAGGAGTTTTAGCTGATTTAGACTAACTATGCCTAAATAACTAGGATTCAGTCTTTGTTACTATTAGTTGTGAAGTTGTTAATTAGTTTTGTCACGGGGTAAGGTAGTCCACACCATAATACTTCATAATGACTTCATATTAGAACCAACCGCAACACAACTACGTAATCAAAATAAAAAGAAGGAAATACCACTTACCACAATATAGATTTATGTAATCGGTCATAGTGTAGAAGCAAAGTCAAACTACCTTAAAAGAACTGGTACGTTCACAAACACAAACACATAAGCATTTATACAAACTGAACACGAAAATGAACACAAACATAAAGACAAACACAACACGAACTCAAAGAACACACATGAAACTAAAATAACAGACTCGGCTAATAATGTATGTAGACTAACAAAAAGACTTTCAAAAAACACCGAACAAGGTTTGTAGCTTGCCAATCACTTGATACCAAATCATTCGTTCAATCCTTCATCCCTTGGATCGTCCCTAAGAACATCATACCCAACGTCCCACAAAGCTAGACTTTCTTGGTATTTGTCAATATAAATCGAGTCCTCTACTATAAACCCTCCGCATTGAGAATCGTAATATCCAACATTGTGATAGAGTTCCTTCAAAGGTCCATATCTACCCCCCATAATTAGCTTCCCATTGTCTCTAATTTGCAAAACTCGGCCCATTTCTATTCTATCATTACACATGTTACATATCACCGCCCAAGAATTTTGGTTCCCACCGTAATCGTTCAAAGCCCATATGATGTACCTAATTGGTCTACTTGCTCCTGTCCCAGGCCACTTAACACGTCTATATAGTATCAGAACCAACCTCTCCTCATATAATGCAAGCTCTAAGTGCATTGGGGTTTCATTATCTAAAAGTTTAGGCAAATAAATTTCTGTAAACACTTCTGCACTCGCATCAAATTTTAAGATTGAACGGTGTGTAACCAAGCGACAACTACAAGTTGCCGAACGGTCCATTATCCAGTGCACACAACCGTTTAAAAGCACTGGTGACCCCTTGATGTAAACAGAATTGAAATCAGGAGGAAAGGGGATTGTCCTCCAAATGGCAGTTTTAATGCTGTAAATGTCAACCTGAGATCATAATTAGAACAATTAATAATATGTGAAAAAGTTAGTATAAATTATTACTATTACTAATTACTTTACTAATATATCTATTTATAACATACTAAAAGATTTAGGAACAGAGAAAACATTACAAGTAAATGTGTAAATTAATTTTAACGTTTTTTATTAAAATTCACGCACCGTAGCATGAAAAATATGGCATCAAAAACTCATAGTAGATACTCACACTACAAATAAATGTTCACTTTTTGACGCTTCCATTATTTTTGACGCAAAAATATATGAATAAATTCGCATGTTTTTAGCATCTATAAGTGTCACAAAGTTGGAAGCGTGGAAAAATATGGTGTCAAAAATTATAAGTGTAAAAAAATATGGTGTCAAAAATTATTAACTTTTTTACACTTTCAAGTGTAAATGAGTTTTTCTTTTTGACGCTTTTAAGTGTCAAAAACTTTGTGACACTTATGGGTGTCAAAAACATGTCATGTTATTCACATTTTAAGGTGTCAAAAATTAAGCAAGTGTCACAAAATGAAAAGTTTTTTGTAGTGTCACGCTTATTAGTGTAAAAATCTTTTATTTTTCAAGCTCATAAGTATAGAAAACTCCCTTTTAAGTGTCATTAAGTTTTTCTTTTCGACGCTTTTAAATGTGAACTTTGTGACAGTTACAGGTGTCAAAAGTTTGAATAGTTTTTCACTCTATAAGTCACAAATAACATAGCGTCAATAATTGAACGTTTTTTAGTGAAGGATATATAATACTCCGTACATGATAAGCTCTGCTTGGCTGACGAGATCTAGGGGAGTAGCGATAGTTGTAAGCTACTCGCACAACCTTATAATCATCGGATATCTTATCATACTGAAATCCAAGAGCTGTAAACAAGTTTCCCATACGGCTTTTGCGGATCTTAGGAGGAGAGATTGTTAGATTTTTTCGTATTGACGGATTCCAGAGAATGATCTTTTCTTCTATGTAATTGCATTTTTCGTGACGAAGGCATAGAACACCATGAATACACCCAATTATTTTCAAATATTCATTTGTGCAAGGAGTGCAACTAAAAGGAAATTCAATAATGGTATGATCAACAGTTAATGCTAGATTATCAAGATGGACACTATACATTTCCCTGTCATCCATCAAATCATAGCGACGCATGATAAAACGAGGGTTTGATTGGTTGTATTTTTTGAGATGGAGGAGTCGGAATTCACGAGTCGATACTAATGTAAACCAAGATTTGCACACGGAACGACATCGGATAATTATTTTTGATGGTAGTTGTGATAGGATATCGGAAAATAGATCTTTTGGGAGACCCAAATAGTCTGCCATTTTTGGTTTCAAAAGAGAAATATAAACTATTAGAGAGTTTTTTATGTAGTGTTTGGAATAATTTGATAGAGAAGATGACTGTAAAGAAGGTGTGAGTTTGATGTTTTATAAGCGAAGGTCTTGATAATGGGCAATGAATCGAGTTGATATCTTCTGGTATATACAAAAGTTTACTTAAACACGTAAACAGACACGATTAGATGCAAATCTGAATGCTCATACCGATCAAAGTTGACAATTTACACGCGATGACGTATTTTTTTATGACTAACATGTAAACATGCATGAATTCTAGCATAAAAATAAAATGTTGATAAGGTAAAAGTGTTGAGATGACAAATGTTGATAAGGTAAACTATTGAGATAATAATTGAATCTTTATGGCCTTTTAATGATGTTAACATAGCATTTGTGTGTATATCTATTAAGGTAAAAACCACTATTTATAGAAGATGTATATGGTTTAGAGGTTTAGATAAGGGAACTAGATTAACTAAATTTTGCCAGTTTCAGATTTCCTGATAAATTACTGTGACTAATATTAATGTAACAACATTTTATCTTTACGAGTTAGAAATTATTATAAACATTAAGTGCTTAACAGTTGATCATATGTTTGTCAATACACAATAATGTATTGTTTAAAAAACTAAATAAAGACTTTCCAATGTATGCCCACAATTTGCCTGGCTTTAGTGTACATTTCCCTCTTGCAGCATGATATCATTTTGTAGGCGTTTTAGATCATTTTGTTTTAGTCTTTTGCAAATTTAGGTAGGCCACAGAGGTACGTCTTTAAGCTACTGAAATGGGTTTGTATGCCCATTGGTGTTTCATTTATGCCTTACTAGAAGTTGCCCAAGGTACTATTGTAAAACTCGCGATTAATCCCTTTTTAAAAGCAGATCGATTAGATGTTTCAAGATCCTTTGATTAATTGGTCAACAGTGGTCATTGGGTAAAAAAATCAGTTGGTCAAATTAAAGGCGTATTTAGTCGGTAAAAATTGATCAAAGTTCAAGTTGGTCAACACTTTCATATGGATTTAAACTAGAATTTTGGAGTATTTGAACAATTGAAACATATATATGGAGTTTTATCCCTAAGCTAATCGGAGACTGGGCTAAATAGTTAATACAGTTATTAGGATAGTGTCCTAACAGATTCCATTGTACTTGATAAAAAACAATCAGAACTAATTACAATTCCAGCCAGCCAATGTCTTAAAACAAACTATATCCATAAACACAATTGATAGTCAAAGCTTTACCAACTCTGTTATGATTTTTTTACTTTCAGTAATGTAGTTGGCTAACCATCACTAAATAGCCCACTGGTTGGGGGCCTGAGTTCCTTGCAAGAGGCTTTAGGTTCGAATTCCGTCTAGGGCGAATATTAAGTGGTGGTCAGGGATGGGTTGGAAGCACCCAGGGAGTAGAGTAATCCTGCTGGGCTGCGTACATCAGAGTAGGGGGTCGGATTACTCACCCTCTCGAGTAGCCTGAACAGGGAAGACCTTTTACCTTTTACCTTTCCCCATTCCTAAAAAATGTGAGATTGTGTATTGTTGTTGTTGTAGTAATGTAGTTGGCTAGCACAACAAGATCTATCTGCAAAAATTGATGGTATACAAGATTAATGAATAATTATGTAACAACATATACCAACTTACAACAAGGTCAAGTGATTTACAGCAAATCGAAACCCACATCTATGCACCATTAAATTAGCCGAGTTCAATAACCTCACCTCAATAGGGACTTTTCTTGCATAATTATTAGCTATACCAGAACAATACGTTTTGCTACAACGACAAGATAGCCAGGAGGCTTATTTAATGGGTCAAAATGAATCTAGGTTGAAACTGGTAATTTTATATAAGTACGCGGGATAGGGTAAGCTCTTACAAACATCACAATGTTGGAAGCTTTGACGAGCCCAACACACCCACTATAGAGGATCTAGACTATACTAGACTCACTACACCAACATTTTGACGTTGATTAGCCTTTAATTTTATAAATTCTTAGTGCACAATAATATTTAGGCGACAGTGTCGACCATATATCGTTCAGGCGGTATAACCGACCATATATCACTTAGGCGGTAGAGCCGACCATATAATAAAAATAACACAAGTGCACTAAGAACTTAAACACAAACTAAGGCTTAATCGGGAAACTTAACAAAGAACACTTTTATTAATACAAAATGTAATTACAATATTACTCACTCACCACACTTTCTTTCTACTCGCTACTTGTAAGCGTTCTTTCTCTAACTCACTCTTTTCTCACTTCTTCACAACTCTCACACCTTACAAATGAAATCTCCCTCCATATTTATACTACTCCATGGAACATTCTAGAACCTAGATATTTCCATGGATATATAAATATCTAGATATTTCTACAACCTACAAATATCTAGATTTTTCTTTTACATTTCAATTGCTAGATTTTTCTCTCATATTCTAATATCTAGATATTTTCTTATACATATTAATATTTAGATATTTTACCCATATACATTTACTAATTCCATATTATTCTAAATTTGCATTGTATTTTAACACTCCCTTTCAATGCAAATTTTCTTCCAACGATGTCTTGCAGACCATTCCAAGTGCTTCTCTGAATTTTGTAAACTTCGGTTTACTTAGGCTCTTGGTGAATATATCTGCTACCTGTTCATCTGTCTTTGTTGGCACCATCTTGATCTCCCCTTCAAGGACCTTCTCGCGAACATAGTGATAGTGTACTTCTATATGTTTTGTTCTTGCATGAAAGACTGGATTCTCTGCTAGACGTATAGCTGATAGGTTATCGCAGAAAAGCTCTACTTGATAGTCTGTTGATTGATGAAGATCTTCCATTAGTTGTTTCAACCATGTAATTTCTTGTGTTGCTGACGATGCCGATCGATATTCTGCTTCAGTGCTTGACAAGGATACTGTTGGTTGTCTCTTGCTGCACCATGATATTACTCCTGATCCAAGACTAAACATGTATCCAGTTGTTGACCGTCGTGTATCATAGTCTCCAGCGTAATCAGCGTCACAATATCCAGTCACGTGACATTCTTTTGTTTTCTTGTACAAAATGTCAAAGTTAATAGTGCCTTTAACATACCTTAAGATGCGTCGTACAACATCAAGATGAGGCTTCTTCGGATTGCTCATGTATCGACTAACCACTCCAACTGCATAAGATATGTCTGGCCGGCTTAGTGTGAGATAAATAAGACTTCCGACCATCTTTCGATACATGGTAACATCTTGAAGACTTTTTCCTTCATCTGCTCGTAGTTTTGTATTCGGATCCATCGGAGTTGAGATAGGTTTACAATTAAGCGTTCCGTACTTTTGTAAAAGATCTCGCGCATATTTCTGTTGTCCCAGAAATAATCCTTCTCTTTTCTGCTCTATTTCGAGTCCAAGAAAATGTTTGAGTTCTCCAAGCTCCTTCATACGAAATCTGATAGACAGATTCTCTCTTGTTCTTTGGATCTCCTCATAGTGATCTCCCGTGATGATTAAGTCATCCACATATACTAGCACTATGGCTAGTTTTCCTTGATCATGTTTCACAAATAAACTAGAATGTGAAGGAGCAACTGTGAAACCACTTTGTACCAAGAACTCGCCAATCTTCCCGTACCAAGCTCTTGGAGCCTGCTTCAAGCCGTATAGTGCTTTCTTTAATTTGCAGACATGGTCAGGATGTGACTTGTTCTCAAAGCCTCTTGGTTGCTCCATATAAATGTCTTTGTCAAGTTCTCCATGTAAGAAAGCGTTCTTGACATCCATCTGCCACATCTTCCAAGATTTACTGGCGGATAAAGCTAGTAGAGCTCGAATTGTTGTGATCTTCGCCACTGGACTAAACGTTTCTTCATAATCCAGCCCATATTGTTGAGAAAAACCTCTAGCAACAAGTCGAGCTTTATACCTTTCAATGGAGCCATCTGATCGAGTCTTCACCTTGTAAACCCATTTACAAGATATTGGTTTTACATCTTTTGGCTTTGGAACTAAACTCCATGTCTGGTTTTCTTTTAGAGCATTAATTTCTTCTTCCATCGCTTTCTGCCATTCTTGACTTTGTGCTGCTTCTTCATAAGTGGAAGGCTCAATAGGTATTGATTCATCCACATGAGCAGCATTGGCATACCTCGAATTAGGTTGCCTCGGCCTTGTTGATCTCCGTAATTCTTGCACATGCTCCTCGGCATCTTCTTTCGGTGGAGGCGTTGTGTCACTGCCAGCAACTATTTCCCATAAATCCTGTCCTTGTAGGTAGGATTCTATGCAAGTCCGCCAATAACCATAGTTGTGGTTATTGAGACTCTTGATTCCACTGCTCCTACTTGCAAGATCTGCCATCATGACGTCCAACGTTCAATAAGCTTGGTCCCTGACCGATGAGCTTTCACAGTTCCTAACCGTGCTCCGACAGAATCTCCCTTAGAGCCTTGGTGAAAACAAGTCGATGTAAACGTCCAACGTTTACCGATTTCCTCCACTTGAAATGGTCCCGAACGACCCGCTCTGATACCAATTGTTGGAAGCTTTGACGAGCCCAACACACCCACTATAGAGGATCTAGACTATACTAGACTCACTACACCAACACTTTGACGTTGATTAGCCTTTAATTTTATAAATCCTTAGTGCACAATAATACTTAGGCGACAGTGTCGACCATATATCGTTCAGGCGGTATAACCGACCATATATCACTTAGGCGGCAGAGCCGACCATATAATAAAAATAACACAAATGCACTAAGAACTTAAACACAAACTAAGGCTTAATCGGAAAACTTAACAAAGAACACTTTTATTAATACAAAATGTAATTACAATATTACTCACTCACCACACTTTCTTTCTACTCGCTACTTGTAAGCGTTCTTTCTCTAACTCACTCTTTTCTCACTTCTTCACAACTCTCACACCTTACAAATGAAATCTCCCCCCATATTTATACTACTCCATGGAACATTCTAGAACCTAGATATTTCCATGGATATATAAATATCTAGATATTTCTACAACCTACAAATATCTAGATTTTTCTTTTACATTTCAATTTCTAGATTTTTCTCTCATATTCTAATATCTAGATATTTTCTTATACATATTAATATCTAGATATTTTACTCATATACATTTACTAATTCCATATTATTCTAAATTTGCATTGTATTTTAACACACAATTCATCATATCATACAAATTAACATTGAAAACATAAAAAAAATAAATTCAAAGAGATTATACGCACACAATAATAATCTCTTAAAAAAGTTGCATTCAATATTGCTAATGAAAAAACACAATCACATCTAGCTATTAGTGTTATTAGAAAGAGTACGTTGCCATCTCCTCACTATATCAACATACTTCTCTAACTCGAACTCAATGGAACTTCCAAATTATCACGCATAATCTCATAACTATAGTGATCCGAGTACGAAGACATCGCTGTAGCCCTTATCACAATTCTAACCTTCACACCAATCTTAAAAACACCACTTTTACTTTCCGATTCATAAACCAACCTCTCATCTGCATCAATCAACTGCAATACCCGTTCGCCTCTTAATACCACAACAAGACTTTTCTCATCATTAGCCATTAATAAAAACACGTCTGACATCTTTTTCGCCCCCAATCGCTGGCCTTGATACATCAAGTCAACATCAAGTTTATCAAGTTGCATCTTTTTCATCCCCAATAGCTGGCCTTGATACATCAAGTCGACATCAATTTTATCAAATTGTATCCCAACTCTGCTGTAAGGGTTTCTAAAGGTCATGTTAGCCGCAGCATTAAAGTACAACGTGTTGTTTGTTGGCGAGAGCATGAATCGAGTGAGAGTGACGTCATTAACATCAACCCCTGGAATGGTATGGATTGTCATCGATTCAAATATCACATAGAAGATCACTTTGTAGAGCAAAAAGAGAAGCGAGAAAAAAAATACGCCTCCAACAATTGCTTCACAGATTTCCTTTTTGGAATTTTGGTTGGAGTTGGCGTTTTGCAGGAGAGGATCATGAACGTCGACGACTGTTTCTCCCTGTTTCGATGACGTCATGATTAGAATTGGTGAGATTGAATAGTAGCTAGGGTTTATGAATACGTTAACATAGTAGATGTTACGGTGTATATATATTGATTAACCTAGTAAGTTAGAGTATTTTGCTAAGCCCCCAGACTTATACTTGGTATTAGTTTGCCTGGTTATAGTTATGGCTAAGCCCATTTAACGTATTTTACTTTAATGAATTCTTCTATCGATAACTGGCTATCTTTCAATATTATTGTTAAATTATAATGTATTTCTAGAGTTATCTAGAATTAATTACATAATTAGCTAATAGATATTTACTAAATAGATATTTTGATATTTTATAAGTAAATACTAGAAGTTAGTATATGTCAAGCAAAGTCAAAATATCAGAGAAATCTAGAGCAAAGTCCACCGACATATTGATGGCTATAAATAATCACATTGAGTGTAAATCTAAATGTACAAAACCAAAACTCAAAAGTAATAAAAAGCCTTTCCACTTTAAACACAAGTCTTGCCCCATATTTCTCATATTTACAAAACATTCCCTTAACAATATATAAACAATATAATACTTCTAACTAAAATTAATCAATCACATTTAATTAAACTAAATCTAACAAGTGGTATCAAGAGCCGTATTGGGCGTTGTTCAAGTACACCATGACTACCGTTGGTGCATACAATATTCCCGTCCCCATCTTTGATGGCGACAACTATGATTTTTGGAGTATTCGAATGAAGACATATTTCCAAACACAAAGCTTGTGGGATATTGTCGAAGTCGGGTTTATAAATCCAAAAGACGACGAAACTCTGTCCGCGGATGAACATGAAAAATACAACAAAAATGTAGTCAGAAATGCTGCTGCTCTAGGCTACATTCAACAAGCCTTGACACCGTCTATCTTTCCACGAATCATGGGAGCTACGACAGTCAAGGAGGCGTGGAAGATCCTTCAGGAAGAATTTCAAGGAAATGTCAAGGTGAGATCCGTCAAACTTCTAACTCTCAGAAGAGATTTTGACAATTTAAATATGAAAGAGACTGAGACCGTAAAAGATTACTATTCTAGAATTAAAGAAATAGTAAATCAAATGAGAGCCTATGGAGATAACATAACTGATAAGAGAATCGTAGAAAAAATACTTATCAGCATGACTGAAAAATACGATCATGTCATTACCGCTATTGAAGAGTCAAAAGACATCGAGACTCTGTCAGTAATGGAATTAATTGGCTCTCTTGAAGCATATGAGGCTAGACTGAGTCGGCGTAGTGAAAACTCACTTGAAAGTGCCTTTCAGTCTAAACTCAAATTACGGACTCAAAAATCAAACAATGGGGGGAAAAGAAATCTTGAAGAAAATTCAAGAGGAGGAGAAAAACCCAGAACCGGGTTCGATCCGAGAAGAAAAACCTATTCTCCATGTGGTATTTGCAAAAGGACAAACCACTTGGAGAAAGATTGTTTTCACAAAGGAAAGCCACAATGCAATAACTACAAAAGATTTGGGCATCTAGAAAAAGATTGTCGTTTAAAACAAAATCATTGAGCTAACTTCAGTGAAGATATACCGGAGAACAAAAATCAGCTATTCTATGCCTGTCATGTCGCAAATAAACAGAGGGACGATACTTGATTGATCGACAATGGGTGCAGCAACCACATGATAGGAGATGAAAAGTTATTTGATAGTATCAACACCTCCGTAAAGTCCCGCGTCAAACTAGGGAATGGAGCGCTTATTGACACTAAAGGCAAAGGTATGATAACTGTTCAAACTAATAACGTCACTCGATCTGTTAATGACGTTCTTTTAGTACCAAGCCTTGCAAGTAACTTGCTAAGTGTTGGGCAAATGATGGAGCATGGTTACTCTTTACACTTCGAAGATAAATCATGTGTTATTCGTGACAAGAAAAACAACTATAAATTAATAGCCGAAGTGCCATTGGAGAACCGCAACTTTCCGCTTCGTTGGCAGTATATCAGAGACACGGCCATGAAAGTTCAAGTTGAAGAATCATGGCTATGGCATCGAAGATTTGGCCACTTTAACTTTCACGCATTAAAAATCCTCCAACAAAAGAATATGATGAGAGACTTGCCAAATATAGAAGAGATCACTGACACGTGTGAAAGCTGTATGATGGGCAAGCAACATCGAAAACCTTTCCCTAGTGACGAAGCCTGGAGAGCGAAAGGTATACTGGAGCTGGTGCACACTGACGTATGTGGACCAATGAGGACCCCGTCTCTTAACCAAAACATGTACTTTATTCTCTTCATTGATGACTATTCTAGAATGACGTGGGTTTATTTCATGCGTGAAAAATCGGAAGTATTTATGATATTCAAGAAGTTCAAGAACTTCGTAGAAAAGAGTAGTGGCCATTATATTAAAACCCTGAGGAGCGATAGAGGGAAATAATACACCTCTACACAATTCAATAAATTTTGTGAAGATGAAGGTGTTAAATGCCAACTCACTGTCGGTTACGCCCCTAGCAAAACGGTGTCTCTGAACATAAAAATAGAACTGTAATGGAAATGCCCAAAACAATGATACATGAAAAAGGCCTTCCAAACAGTTTCTGGGCTGAAGCTGTATACACGACTGTATATATTTTGAATCGCTGTCCAACGAAAGTCATCGAAAACAAGACTCCGATAGAGGCATGGAGTGGAAGGAAACCGTCGGCGAATCATCTGCGAGTATTTGGGTGTATCTGCTACATCCATATTCCAAAGGAGAAACGTCACAAGCTCCAAGAAAAATCAGAAAAAGGAATATTTTTGGGCTACAGCACACAGTCAAAAGGCTACAGAGTCTATAATCTGAAAACAAATAACATAGTTATTAGCCGAGACGTGGAGTTTGACGAAGACGCTTCTTGGAACTGGGAGAAAGACAAAGTTGAAAGATAAACATATTTGCCGCAAATATCTATGGAAACTCCAGCTCAACAACCACTACAATTGGAGCATTCTGAACAACAGGAAAGTACCGGAGAAACAAGCCCTACTACACCAACTTCTCCGTCGACAAGATTACCTTTGGCGCAAGACGAGTCAAGTCCATAGTCCACACCTGGAAGAGTCAAAGCGTTAGCAGAGATATACGAGACTTGCAACTTTACAACTATAGAACCTGAAAGCTATGAAGTTGAAGCCAAAGATGAAAAGTGGGTGGCCGCTATGAACGAAGAAATCAAAATGATCGAGAAAAACAACACATGGGAGTTAGTTGATCCTCCAGAAAATAAAGAAATCATTGGAGTAAAGTGGGTTTACAAAACAAAGCTCAACCCTGATGGATCTATACAAAAACACAAAGCAAGGCTAGTAGCTAAAGGCTACTCGCAACAACCAGGAGTTGACTACACCGAAACCTACGCACCCGTAGCTCGACTGGATACTATAATAGCACTTGTGGCATTAGCAGTTCAACGAAGATGGAAGATTCACCAACTAGATGTGAAATCAGCCTTTCTAAATGGGTTTCTGGAAGAAGAAATATATGTAGAGCAACCACAAGGGTTCATCCAGGAAGGAAAAGAAGATAAAGTCCTGAAGCTAAAGAAAGCCTTATATGGACTTAAACAAGTGCCACGCGCATGGTACAGTCGCATAGACAACTACTTCACAAGTTCAGGATTCAGGAGGAGTCAAAGTGAGCCTACACTCTACATCAAAACCCAAGGTAACTCTGACACTCTCATTATTTCCCTGTATGTCAATGATCTTATATATACGGGAAACAATGAGAAAATGATACAAGAGTTTAAAGAAGACATGATGAAAACGTTTGAGATGAGCGACCTTGGATTAATGCGCTATTTTCTTGGCATCGAAATCAGTTAAGAAAATGAAGGCATCTTTATATGCCAAAAGAAATATACAGAAAATCTTCTGAAAAAGTTTAAACTATACGGTTGTAAAACTGTAGCCACGCCACTAGTTGCAAATGAGAAGATGAGAATAGAAGATGGATCTGAGAAAGCAGACGCTTCAAGATTCAGAAGTCTCATTGGAAGCCTACTTTATCTAACAGCAACAAGACCTGACATCATGTACGCAACGAGTCTGCTATCCAGGTACATGCAAAACCCTACTCAAATACATTACGGAGCTTCTAAAAGAATATTAAGATACTTGCAAGGTACCATGGACTATGGAATATGGTACAAGTCTACTATAGACTCGAAGCTTCATGGATACACTGACAGTGATTGGGCCGGATCAGTGGATGACATGAGAAGTACTTCTGGATTCACATTCACACTTGGATCTGGTGTATTCTCATGGACATCAAAGAAACAAGAAACGGTGGCACATTCATCAGCCGAAGCTGAGTACGTAGCAGCTGCAAACACAGCTAATCAAGCTATATGGATAAGAAGAGTACTAGAAGATATGGGCGAGAAACAAGACGAAGCTATAAAGATATATTGTGACAACAAGTCTGCAATCGCGATGGTAAAGAATCCAGTATTTCATGGTAGAACAAAACACATTGATATCAAATATCACTTCTTACGAGAAGTCTCCGCCAAGAAAGATATTGAATTAAAATACTGCAAGACAGAAGAGCAGGTTGCAGATATTTTCACTAAATCACTATTAAGACCAAAGTTCGAGTTTTTACGCAACATGCTCGGAGTAACATCGAAATACATTAAGGAGGAGTGTTAAATTATAATGTATTTCTGGAGTTATCTAGAATTAATTAGATAACTAGCTAATAGATATTTACTAACTAATAGATATTTTATAAGTAAATACTAGAAGTTAGTATATGTCAAGCAAAGTCAAAATATCAGAGAAATCTAGAGCAAAGTCCATCGACATATTGATGGCTATAAATAGCTACATTGAGTGTAAATCTAAATGTACAAAACCAAAACTCAAAAGTAATAAAAAGCCTTTCCACTTTAAACACAAGTATTGCGCCATATTTCTCATATTTACAAAACATCCCCTCAACAATATATAAACAATATAATACTTCTAACTAAAATTAATCAATCACATTTAATTAAACTAAATCTAACAATTATACAAGTAATCTTTAAGAATTGTAGCTATGCGTATAGGGTTGTATCTTTTGGAATTTTATTGTGGAATAGAATTATTTGCATGAAACTCGATTTTTATAAAAATAGGTAAACCGATCATTAAAATGCCGGTTTGCCAGATTTGAGGCCAAATCGATGTTTTATTTGCCGGTTTGGATACACGTGGCCACATAATTACTTTTCAAGATTTTGTTTGCCACACGTGCCCTTAAAGATCAAACTGGCATTTAGAAAGCTGGTATTTTATTTATTTATTTATTTTAATATTTTTGTTTATGTCTTTTTGATGTTTGGGGAGACATTATTTGCATATGGTAACTAGTTCATATCATTGTACAAATAAATTATGCGTGTATATATATATATATATATATATATATATATATATATATATATATATATATATATATATATATATATATATATATATAGTATCTCCCGAGATCTCTCCCGAGATCTCGTTTTTAGAAGGCAACCGAGACGAGATGTTCATCTCCCGAGAATTCTCGGTCAACGGGGTCAAACTTAGTCAAAGCCACGATTTCTCGGATTTTCTTGCTAATTTGTAAGATTTTCTTGTAATATTTCTAAGATTTTCGCACTCATTTCTCAGATATTTTGATAAAATCTCGTAAAAACGTATATAAATACACATATATTTATGTTTTTATGTATATTTCTATTAAAAAAACTATAAAGTCAACGTAAGTCAACGTCCGAGATCTCCCCGAGATTATTCCGAGATGCCGAGATCTCCCTAAAAAAGTCGAAACGAGATCTTCCAGAGATACGAATTCTCCAACCTTGTATATATATATATATATATATATATATATATATATATATATAGGGGCAGGATCAATGGGGAAGTAACCAATCGGGGGTAAGCGGGGGGAAGCAAAAAAAATTTTCATTTTTTTTTGGATTTTTTTTCAGGCATCAAAATCACAGGAAAATATGAACATTTAAAAAAGAAACTTCGTGATGAATGTTATTATTTAGGCAGAAAAATGATCGAAAAAAATAACATTCAAGATAATATTGATCATGAAGAATGTTAACGTTTTTTTCTCCATGTTTTGTGAAGTAAAATTTAGCCCGATTTAGAGTTTAGGGTTTAGGGTTTGGTGTTTTGGGTTTAGTCCCTAAACCCAAAACCCCAAACTCTAAACCCTAAACTTTAAACCATTCGTGTTAAAAACTCAATCTAAATCCTAAATCTAAACCCTAAACCCTAAATTTCTAAACCCTAATATCTAAAACCTCAACATACGCTCGAAAAACACGATAATTGTTACTCCCTCCGTCTCATTCCAATAGTCCACAGACAAAAAACACACAGTTTTAGGAAATCCCACTAACTTCATTTCTCCACCAATGAAATATCTTCTCTCTCCAGATCCACCAATGAAATATCTTCTTTTCTTTCTATTTATGGAAGTGGACTATCAGAATGGGACAACCCAAAATAGAATAATGGCCTATTGGAATGAGACGGAGGTAGTATATATTATTTTTTCGAGCGTTTTTCCGCCAAAATAAAAACATTTATCACAAAGTGTCTTTATTAAATGTTCATATTTTCATCAGATCTATAAATGTTCGTGAATAAAGTTTTTTAAAAAACGAAAAAAAAAAATTTGCTTCCCCCCGATTAGTTACTTTCCCCTTGATCCTACCACTATATATATATATATATATATATATATATATATATATATATATATATATATATATATATATATATATATATATAGAGAGAGAGAGAGAGAGAGAGAGAGAGAGTGAGTGAGTGAGTGAGAGAGAGAGAGAGAGAGTGAGAGAGAAACAGAGGATCAAGAGAGAACAAGAGTTGGAGAGAACACATAGAACTAATAGATTGAATGTACATGCCCATACCATATGCACATATTTTTCATTCTGTCAGATTCAAAAAAAAAAAAAAAAAAAAATTCTTATAAAAAAATAATTTTTTGGAAGAAAGAAAAAAAGAAAATCCATGTGGCAGTGACATGTAAGATAGACTGAAGACAGACTGACATACCGCATAGGTGACTGCCACATAGGAACAGACTAACATGTGGCTTAGTCTATGCCACACAAACTGAAACGTGGCTCAGTCTGTGCTACACAGACTGATATCAGACAGACCGAAAAAGAAAATATTTACCCTTGATGTACTCAATATTAAGGTACGAACATGTAAACATGCATGAATTCTAGCATAAAAATACAATGCTGATACTTATGAACAGTTGAAAAAATATAAGTGGTGACGTATGTTTTATGACAAACATGTAAACATGCATGAATTCTAGCATAAAAATACAATGTTGATAAGGTAAAAGTGTTGAGATGATAGTTGAACCATTATAGACCTTTTAATGATGTTAACTTAGCATTTGTTTGCATTTCTGTTAAGGTAATAACTAGTATTTTTATGGAAGATATAAGGTTTAAAGGTTTAGATAAGAGAATTAGATGAACTAAAATCAATAAGAATCAGAATGTCTAATAAATTGATGTAGCTAATATTAATTTAACAGCCTCTTATCTTCACGAGTTAGAATTATCATTAACATACATTATTAAGTGCCTACCAGTGATTATGATTATCTGTTAGTCAATACACAATAATGTATTGTTAAAAAATCAAATAAAGACTTTCCAATGTATGCCTGCAATTTGTCTGGCTTTAGTCTACATTTTTACTCTTGCCGCATGATATCAGTCTGTGTTGGAGCTAATCGGTTCATTGTGTCCCACATTGGAAAGTGAAAGAAACAAATATGCATATATAAGCTTATGAGGACCTCCCTCTATTACCAATTAGTTTAGAGAAATGTGAAACTCATGAGCTTATATGTTGTATATATTGGTGGACCTAAATCGATACTACAAATGGTATCAGAGCCTGGTTATAGCCCAGATGTGTGGACGGTGCAAAATGGTAACGGAAGTTCAAACTGATATGCCCGAATCAGACACTTTATTTATGCGGTGTCGTTAGGTCGCAAAATGTCAATTCAGATTATTCCTTCCTATGGGTTAGCAAGGGCAAATATGACCTAGGGTCGTTCCTTGAGCGGTCGAATTTGAAACGGAGCTTATTCAGATAATTTAGTTATTAAGATTGGGTTTGTACATAATTTAGTATCCAAGACTAGTGGCCAGGTACACAAGACTAGTGGCCAGTACACCTTGTGTGGAGAGGCAGGATCCTTTTGGTCCCAATAAATTGACTAGTGGCCAGGTACACCTTGTGTGGAGAGGCTGTTCAAAAAATCCAACAACCAAGTCGAACCGGTTTATTCTAAATATCACTTTTATCCGGAATATCAAATTGTGTAAAGGCAATAGTTGGGTTGATTTGATTTATAATTGTATTTAAAATATTAAAGCAATATAATTAAAATAAGCTAGCTAGCATGCAACAGCTAAGGATAGAGAAGACGTGGTTCACCATGATTTAAGATAACGTAGTGTCGGGATGATTGCAAGACACTCATTGGTTAGATATACCTTGGTGTAAACACTAGATTCCCTACTAATTGATTTCTCGATTAGTATGTCATGAGGAACTAGGCTATCGTGATTCTGATCGGATAGACTATGCTCGACTCCCGACGCTTTATCTGGTTTAAGGATATAAGCGGCCCATCTTGGATGTAATGCATACCTTGGGTGCACGAATAAAGTAGCATAGCCTTATATAGATAATATCCAACCTTTCTTAACACCTTAGTGTATCACCCAAGTGAGTAGTTGTGATTGTGTTTCAAATTCCTTTCTGTCAATGGTTTGGTAAAATCTAAGGTTTTGTAGACAAAATAGAACCTCTGATGGTTCTCAGTCACCTTTAAAGATTTATAAGCTTAGTTTGTATTGTAGTGCGTTAAATTCTCATTTATGACTTAAACCAGCCCTTACTTAAATCTACCCAATAAATCCCTTAGTTATCCACCATGTACTATACTTATATTGGTTCCATAGCTTCTAACCTTGACCATGCTCAAGTGGTCCTATAGTACATCAACACTGTACTCTACTGTTGCAACAGTATTTCCCCGGGTCTTATACACTTGACCAATGTCTTGATCTAGTCCTACGGTAATTCTTCATGTACTTTATAGTATTTCCAATGGGTTCATACCTTGACCAATGTATAAACACAGATAATTAATTACCTTATAATGTCGACTTTATAAAAGGTTTTAATCACGTTTATTGGTGGAAGGACGATAATAACGAGGTTTAATATCATAGACAGAAAGAGAGTACGAAGCGATAATCATCCCTAACTAACATTATTAAATCATGGCAAACAATCAAGCAATTACTCACACATCATGGCAACAAGCATTTCTAATATTAATAAATCACAAACATCGAACAAGAATATTATAATAAATTAATAAAAAAAGGATAGATGTTACCGAATAATGTCGGTAGAATAACACTTGTATTGCTTCATAATATCCATAGTGTTACAATGCTTGAAAGCTTCTACTACTAACTACATACTAATCGCATATTGATCACTAGAGAGCGACAATAGCGAGATAATTACATTTCCTAATCTCTGTATTTTTCTTTCTCTAGAATTTAGAGAGAGAAAGTAGAGAGAGAACTAATCTCCTATAGATCACTAGAGAGCGACTATAGAGAGATATTTAGAGAGAAAAGTGAAGAATGGTGTGTGTTTGAAATGAATGCAAAAAGCTCTTTAAATAGGCAAAATTTTTCTGGCAAACGGCTGGCAGGCCGTTTGCCAAGGTCGTTTACCAGGGTAAGCTGTTTTTGGTGCCCGTTTGCTGGTAGGCCGTTTTCCCTTATGGCAAGCCGTTTGCTGGATCGTAACGTGTCTTTCACCGTTTTCGCTCTAGAATCTTCGTTTTAGCTCCGTTTCTGACGATTTTTGCGCCCACGCGTTCATAATTAAAAATCTTACAACATGAGATGAAGTAAATAAACTTTTCCAAAAATTATAAAATAAGTTATTTAAACGTGAGTTAATCGTCTTAGCCGGTTTTGCTCGTTTTTCCTCGTTTTTCATCCGTTTTTAGTGATTCTTGAAACATAGCATTCACAATGACATAATCTACCAAATAAAGCAAATAAATGCTTATTTAGCTGATAAAGTAAATTACTTTATCATAAATGGGGGTAATATCGGGGGTAAAATGTGACTTTTTAGCCAATATCAAATATTCCACACTTAGACTTTGCTTGTCCTCAAGCAAACCTTTCTTTTATTTTGAGTTCAAGGATGCTTATTGAAATGTCCCGTTCTTATTGATTAAAAACGTTCCATATTAATTGATTTCGTTGCGAGGTTTTGACCTCTATATGAGACGTTTTTCAAAGACTGCATTCATTTTTAAAACACCATCACCTTTATAAAGGTTTAAAAAGCTTTACGTAGATTATCAAATAATGATAATCTAAAATATCCTGTTTACACACGACCATTACATAATGGTTTACAATACAAATATGTTACATCGAAATCAGTTTCTTGAATGCAGTTTTTACACAATATCATACAAACATGGACTCCAAATCTTGTCCTTATTTTAGTATGCAACAGCGGAAGCTCTTAGTATTCACCTGAGAATAAACATGCTTTAAACGTCAACAAAAATGTTGGTGAGTTATAGGTTTAACCTATATATATCAAATCGTAACAATAGACCACAAGATTTCATATTTCAATACACATCCCATACATAGAGATAAAAATCATTCATATGGTGAACACCTGGTAACCGACAATAACAAGATGCATTTTTAAGAATATCCCCATCATTCCGGGACACCCTTCGGATATGATATAAATTTCGAAGTACTAAAGCATCCGGTACTTTGGATGGGGTTTGTTAGGCCCAATAGATCTATCTTTAGGATTCGCGTCAATTAGGGTGTCTGTTCCCTAATTCTTAGATTACCAGACTTAATAAAAAGGGGCATATTCGATTTCGATAATTCAACCATAGAATGTAGTTTCACGTACTTGTGTCTATTTTGTAAATCATTTATAAAACCTGCATGTATTCTCATCCCAAAAATATTAGATTTTAAAAGTGGGACTATAACTCACTTTCACAGATTTTTTACTTCGTCGAGAAGTAAGACTTGGCCACTGTTGATTCACGAACCTATAACAATATATACATATATATTAAAGTATGTTCAAAATATATTTACAACACTTTTAATATATTTTGATGTTTTAAGTTTATTAAGTCAGCTGTCCTCGTTAGTAACCTACAACTAGTTGTCCACAGTTAGATGTACAGAAATAAATCGATAAATATTATCTTGAATCAATCCACGACCCAGTGTATACGTATCTCAGTATTGATCACAACTCAAACTATATATATTTTGGAATCAACCTCAACCCTGTATAGCTAACTCCAACATTCACATATAGAGTGTCTATGGTTGTTCCGAAATATATATAGATGTGTCGACATGATAGGTCGAAACATTGTATACGTGTCTATGGTATCTCAAGATTACATAATATACAATACAAGTTGATTAAGTTATGGTTAGAATAGATTTGTTACCAATTTTCACGTAGCTAAAATGAGAAAAATTATCCAATCTTGTTTTACCCATAACTTCTTCATTTTAAATCCGTTTTGAGTGAATCAAATTGCTATGGTTTCATATTGAACTCTATTTTATGAATCTAAACAGAAAAGTATAGGTTTATAGTCGGAAAAATAAGTTACAAGTCGTTTTTGTAAAGGTAGTCATTTCAGTCGAAAGAACGACGTCTAGATGACCATTTTAGAAAACATACTTCCACTTTGAGTTTAACCATAATTTTTGGATATAGTTTCATGTTCATAATAAAAATCATTTTCTCAGAATAACAACTTTTAAATCAAAGTTTATCATAGTTTTTAATTAACTAACCCAAAACAGCCCGTGGTGTTACTACGACGGCGTAAATCCGGTTTTACGTTGTTTTTCGTGTTTCCAGGTTTTAAATCATTAAGTTAGCACATCATATAGATATAGAACATGTGTTTAGTTAATTTTAAAAGTCAAGTTAGAAGGATTAACTTTTGTTTGCGAACAAGTTTAGAATTAACTAAACTATGTTCTAGTGATTACGAGTTTAAACCTTCGAATAAGATAGTTTTATATATATGAATCGAATGATGTTATGAACATCATTACTGCCTCAAGTTTAGTAGGTAAACCTACTGGAAGTGACAAGAAATGATCTAGCTTGAAAGGATCTTGGATGGCTTGAAAGTTCTTGAAGTAGGATCATGACACAAAAACAAGTTCAAGTAAGATTTTTACTCGAATTAAGATAGTTTATAGTTATAGAATTTGAATCAAAGTTTGAATATGAATATTACCTTGAATAAGAAAGATAACCTACTGTATATAAAAAAGGTTTCTTGATCTTAGATGATTACTTGGAATGGATTAGAAAGCTTGGAAGTAAATTAGTAAACTTGAAGGGATTTTTAGAGTGTTCTTGAAGTGTTCTTCCTATGATGATTATAGCTTGATTCTTGAAGTGATTTTTGATGAAGATGATGATTAACTACTGGAAAAATACGTTCATAATAGTGTGGGTGTGTTGAGAGAGAATTAGAAAGATAATTGGAAGTGAAATGGAGTGAATGATGAGTGGTAATTGGTGAGTGTTGAGTGGGGTTAAAAGGAGTTCTAGTTAGTTGACTAGCTCATGGTAGAAGTTAAAATTGATTAGTCATACATGACATAATCAAGAGTGGAATCCCATGCTAGTTCCTATTGGTATATACCCATAGTAAGTACGTTTTGAAGCTGTGTATAATACGGGTAAAAATACGACTAGAATTCTTGATGAAAGAAAAGAATGGGAAAGTAACTGTAACCATTTTCGTTAAGTATGAGTGTTTTGATATATGTCTTGAAGTCTTCCAAAAGTATTTTAATACATCTAAATACACTACATGTATATACATTTTAACTGAGTCGTTAAGTCATCGTTAGTCGTTACATGTAAGTGTTGTTTTGAAACCTTTAAGTTAACGATTTCAATTAATGTTGTTAACCCATTGATTATTATATCTAATGAGATGTTAAATTATTATATTATCATGATATTATGATATATTAATATATCTTAATATGATATATATACATTTAAATGTCGTTACAACGATAATCGTTACATATATGTCTCGTTTCGAAATCCTTAAGTTAGTAGTCTTGTTTATATGTATATAACTCATTGTTAATATACTTATGGAGATACTTACTTATCATAATCTCATGTTAACCATATGTATATCCATATATATATCGTCATGTCATTTTTACAAGTTTTAACGTTCGTGAATCGCCGGTCAACTTGGGTGGTCAATTGTCTATATGAAACATATTTCAATTAATCAAGTCTTAACAAGTTTGATTGCTTAACATGTTGGAAACATTTAATCATGTAAATATCAATCTCAATTAATATATATAAACATGGAAAAGTTCGGGTCACTACAGTACCTACCCGTTAAATAAATTTCGTCCCGAAATTTTAAGCTGTTGAAGGTGTTGACGAATCTTCTGGAAATAGATGCGGGTATTTCTTCTTCATCTGATCTTCACGCTCCCAGGTGAACTCGGGTCCTCTACGAGCATTCCATCGAACCTTAACAATTGGTATCTTGTTTTGCTTAAGTCTTTTAACCTCACGATCCATTATTTCGACGGGTTCTTCGATGAATTGGAGTTTTTCGTTGATTTGGATTTCATCTAACGGAATAGTGAGATCTTCTTTAGCAAAACATTTCTTCAAATTCGAGACGTGGAAAGTGTTATGTACAGCCGCGAGTTGTTGAGGTAACTCAAGTCGGTAAGCTACTGGTCCGACACGATCAATAATCTTGAATGGTCCAATATACCTTGGATTTAATTTCCCTCGTTTACCAAATCGAACAACGCCTTTCCAAGGTGCAACTTTAAGCATGACCATCTCTCCAATTTCAAATTCTATATCTTTTCTTTTAATGTCAGCGTAGCTCTTTTGTCGACTTTGGGCGGTTTTCAACCGTTGTTGAATTTGGATGATCTTCTCGGTAGTTTCTTGTATAATCTCCGGACCCGTAATCTGTCTATCCCCCACTTCACTCCAACAAATTGGAGACCTGCACTTTCTACCATAAAGTGCTTCAAACGGCGCCATCTCAATGCTTGAATGGTAGCTGTTGTTGTAGGAAAATTCTGCTAACGGTAGATGTCGATCCCAACTGTTTCCGAAATCAATAACACATGCTCGTAGCATGTCTTCAAGCGTTTGTATCGTCCTTTTGCTCTGCCCATCAGTTTGTGGATGATACGCAGTACTCATGTCTAGACGAGTTCCTAATGCTTGCTGTAATGTCTGCCAGAATCTTGAAATAAATCTGCCATCCCTATCAGAGATAATAGAGATTGGTATTCCATGTCTGGAGACGACTTCCTTCAAATACAGTCGTGCTAACTTCTCCATCTTGTCATCTTCTCTTATTGGCAGGAAGTGTGGTGATTTGGTGAGACGATCAACTATTACCCAAATAGTATCAAAACCACTTGCAGTCCTTGGCAATTTAGTGATGAAATCCATGGTAATGTTTTCCCATTTCCATTCTGGGATTTCGGGTTGTTGAAGTAGACCTGATGGTTTCTGATGCTCAGCTTTGACCTTAGAACACGTCAAACATTCTCCTACGTATTTAGCAACATCGGCTTTCATACCCGGCCACCAAAAATGTTTCTTGAGATCCTTGTACATCTTCCTCGTTCCAGGATGTATTGAGTATCTGGTTTTATGAGCTTCTCTAAGTACCATTTCTCTCATATCTCCAAATTTTGGTACCCAAATCCTTTCAGTCCTATACCGGGTTCCGTCTTCCCGAATATTAAGATGCTTCTCCGATCCTTTGGGTATTTCATCCTTTAAATTTCCCTCTTTTAAAACTCCTTGTTGCGCCTCCTTTATTTGAGTAGTAAGGTTATTATGAATCATTATATTCATAGTTTTTACTCGAATGGGTTCTCTGTCCTTCCTGCTCAAGGCATCGGCTACCACATTTGCCTTCCCCGGGTGGTAACGAATCTCAAAGTCGTAATCATTCAACAATTCAATCCACCTACGCTGCCTCATATTCAGTTGTTTCTGATTAAATATGTGTTGAAGACTTTTGTGGTCGGTATATATAATACTTTTGACCCCATATAAGTAGTGCCTCCAAGTCTTTAATGCAAAAACAACCGCGCCTAATTCCAAATCATGCGTCGTATAATTTTGCTCGTGAATCTTCAATTGTCTAGACGCATAAGCAATCACCTTCGTTCGTTGCATTAATACACAACCGAGACCTTGCTTTGATGCATCACAATAAATCACAAAATCATCATTCCCTTCAGGCAATGACAATATAGGTGCCGTAGTTAGCTTTTTCTTCAATAACTGAAACGCTTTCTCTTGTTCATCATTCCATTCAAATTTCTTCCCTTTATGCGTTAATGCAGTCAAGGGTTTTGCTATTCTGGAAAAGTCTTGGATGAACCTTCTGTAGTAACCAGCTAGTCCTAAAAACTGGCGTATGTGTTTCGGAGTTTTCGGGGTTTCCCACTTTTCAACAGTTTCTATCTTTGCCGGATCCACCTTAATACCTTTTTTGTTCACTATGTGACCGAGGAATTGAACTTCTTCCAACCAAAATGCACACTTTGAAAATTTAGCGTACAAATTTTCCTTCCTCAATACTTCTAACACCTTTCTCAAATGTTCACCGTGTTCTTGGTCATTCTTTGAGTAAATAAGTATGTCATCAATGAAAACAATGACAAACTTGTCAAGATATGGTCCACACACTCGGTTCATAAGGTCCATGAACACAGCTGGTGCATTAGTTAAACCAAATGGCATGACCATAAACTCATAATGACCGTAACGTGTTCTGAAAGCAGTCTTTGGAATATCATCTTCTTTCACCCGCATTTGATGATACCCGGAACGTAAGTCAATCTTTGAATAAACAGACGAGCCTTGTAGTTGATCAAATAAGTCGTCAATTCTCGGTAGTGGGTAGCGGTTCTTGATGGTAAGTTTGTTCAACTCTCGGTAGTCGATACACAACCTGAATGTACCATCTTTCTTCTTGACAAACAAAACAGGAGCTCCCCACGGTGATGTGCTTGGTCGAATGAAACCACGCTCTAAAAGTTCTTGTAATTGGCTTTGCAGTTCTTTCATCTTACTGGGTGCGAGTCTGTAAGGAGCACGAGCTATTGGTGCAGCTCCTGGTACAAGATCTATTTGAAATTCAACGGATCGATGTGGGGGTAATCCCGGTAATTCTTTCGGAAATACATCGGGAAATTCTTTTGCTACGGGAACATCATTGATGCTCTTTTCTTCAGTTTGTACTTTCTCGACGTGTGCTAGAACAGCATAGCAACCTTTTCTTATTAGTTTTTGTGCCTTCAAATTACTAATAAGATGTAGCTTCGTGTTGCCCTTTTCTCCGTACACCATTAAGGGTTTTCCTTTTTCTCGTATAATGCGAATTGCATTTTTGTAACAAACGATCTCTGCTTTCACTTCTTTCAACCAGTCCATACCGATTATCACATCAAAACTCCCTAACTCTACTGGTATCAAATCAATCTTAAATGTTTCGCTAACCAGTTTAATTTCTCGATTCCGACATATATTATCTGCTGAAATTAATTTACCATTTGCTAATTCGAGTAAAAATTTACTATCCAAAGGCGTCAATGGACAACTTAATTTAGCACAAAAATCTCTACTCATATAGCTTCTATCCGCACCCGAATCAAATAAAACGTAAGCAGATTTATTGTCAATAAGAAACGTACCCGTAACAAGCTCCGGGTCTTCTTGTGCCTCTGCCGCATTAATATTGAAAACTCTTCCGCGGCCTTGTCCATTCGTGTTCTCCTGGTTCGGGCAATTTCTAATAATGTGGCCCGGTTTTCCACATTTATAACAAACTACATTGGCATAACTTGCTCCGACACTACTTGCTCCGCCATTACTCGTTCCGACACCATTTGTTCCTTTTGTTCTATTAACCCCTGGTCCGTAGACCTCACACTTCACCGCGCTATGACCATTTCTTTTACACTTGTTGCAAAATTTGGTGCAGAACCCCGAGTGATACTTTTCACACCTTTGGCATAGCTGCTTCTGATTGTTGTTGTTGTTGCGGTTATTATTGTTGTTGGGATGATTGTTGTAGTTGCTGCTATTGTTGTTGTTGTTGTTGTTGTTGTTGTTGTTGTTGTTGTTGGGCCGTTTGTTGTAGTTGCGATTGATGTTGCGATTGCTGGGATAATTGTTGCGATTATTGTTGTAATTGCTGTTGTTGTTGTATTGGTGATTCTTATCACCGTTTTCCTCCCACTTTATTTTGACTTGCTTCACATTGGTCTCTTCAGCAGTCTGTTCTTTAATTCTTTCTTCAATCTGGTTCACTAGTTTGTGAGCCATTCTACATACCTGTTGTATGGAGGCGGGCTCGTGTGAACTTATATCTTCTTGGATTCTTTCCGGTAATCCTTTCACAAACGCGTCGATCTTCTCTTCCTCATCTTCGAATGCTCCCGGACACAATAGGCACAATTCTGTGAATCGTCTTTCGTACGTGGTAATATCAAATCCTTGGGTTCGTAACCCTCTAAGTTCTGTCTTGAGCTTATTGACCTCGGTTCTGGGACGGTACTTCTCGTTCATCAAGTGCTTGAATGCTGACCACGGTAGTGCGTACGCATCATCTTGTCCCACTTGCTCTAGATAGGTATTCCACCATGTTAACGCAGAACCTGTGAAGGTATGCGTAGCGTACTTCACTTTGTCCTCTTCAGTACACTTACTTATGGCAAACACCGATTCGACCTTCTCGGTCCACCGTTTCAATCCGATCGGTCCTTCGGTTCCATCAAATTCCAAAGGTTTGCAGGCAGTGAATTCTTTGTAGGTGCATCCTACACGATTTCCTGTACTGCTAGATCCAAGGTTATTGTTGGTATGTAGCGCAGCCTGTACTGCGGCTATGTTTGAAGCTAGAAAAGTACGGAATTCCTCTTCATTCATATTCACGGTGTGTCGAGTAGTCGGTGCCATTTCCTTCAAAATAGTCAAATGGAACAAGTTAATCATACAGAATATTAAGAGTAGTTAATAGTATTTCGTAGCATAATATGAACTCATTTATAAAAGCTTTTTCTTCATATTAGCGTTTTATAAGTTTAAATTCGGGTAGTACCTACCCGTTAAGTTCATACTTACTAGCTAATATACAATTCAATTACTACAATTCTATATGAAAAACTGATTATAATAATATTTCGCGTTCAAATTTTTATACAATATTTTACAAACTTACAATACCGCTTATTTTACATAAAGCATGAAATATAGCACACAATAACTTTGATACAAGATAGTTGTGAAGATTTTTCTAGCTAGTACACAAGTCGGTCAGCAAAGGTAATAAAGACACGTAATTCATACGTCCAGAAACAAGTCATGCATTCTGGTTTTACTAGGACTACTTCCCATCCTTGGTCTTGTGGAACATAACCGTTATGGCCGTTGATAAGACAGCGTGTTGTAACGTCGTCAAAGGGACGAGGGTTACGTAATGTCCAACAGTCCCGTAACAATCTAAAAACCTCATTTCTTACCCCAATTACCGACTCCGTCACTTGTGGGAATGTTTTGTTTAATAGTTGTAGGCCGATGTTCTTGTTCTCACTTTGGTGAGAAGCGAACATTACTAATCCGTAAGCATAACATGCTTCTTTATGTTGCATGTTAGCCGCTTTTTCTAAATCACGAAGTCCAATATTCGGATATATTGAGTCAAAATAATTTCTTAACCCATTGCGTAAAATAGCATTTGGGTTCCCCGCAATATATGCGTCAAAGTAAACACATCGTAACTTATGGATTTCCCAATGTGATATCCCCCACCTTTCGAACGAAAGCCTTTTATAAACCAAGGCATTCTTGGAACGTTCTTCGAATGTCTTACAAACTGATCTCGCCTTAAATAGTTGTGCCGAAGAATTCTGACCGACTCTAGACAAGATTTCATCAATCATGTCTCCGGGTAGGTCTCTTAAAATATTGGGTTGTCTATCCATTTTGTGTTTTTATACTGTAAAATAGACAAGAGTTAGATTCATAAAAAAAAAATACTTATTAATACAAGCAATATTTACATATATCATAAAGCATAAGCACACTATATTACATATATTACACCACACGAATACAACTATCTTATTCCGACTCACTCGTTTCTTCTTCTTCGGTTTTGGTTCGTTTTGCCAAGTTTCTAGGGATATATGATGTTCCCCTAATACTAGCTGTTATTTTCCACATTGGTTTAGAAAAACCTGGTGGTTTAGAGGTTCCCAGGTCATTGTTACAACTTAAGGACTTCGGGGGTTGACGATACATATAAAGTTCATCGGGGTTGGAATTAGATTTCTCTATTTTTATGCCCTTTCCCTTATTATTTTCTTTTGCCTTTTTAAATTCAGTTGGGGTAATTTCTATAACATCATCGGAATTCTCGTCGGAATCTGATTCATCGGAGAATTGGTAATCCTCCCAATATTTTGCTTCCTTGGCGGAAACACCATTGACCATAATTAACCTTGGTCGGTTGGTTGAGGATTTTCTTTTACTTAACCGTTTTATTATTTCCCCCACCGGTTCTATTTCTTCATCCGGTTCCGATTCTTCTTCCGGTTCCGATTCTTCTTCCGGTTCCGACTCTTCTTCCGGTTCCTCTTCGGGAACTTGTGAATCAGTCCACGAATCATTCCAATTTACATTTGACTCTTCATTATTATTAGGTGAGTCAATGGGACTTGTTCTAGAGGTAGACATCTATCACATAATATCAAACGCGTTAAGAGATTAATATATCACATAATATTCACATGTTAAAAATATATAGTTTCCAACAAAATTTGTTAAGCAATCATTTTTCAAGTAAACACGGTCGAAGTCCAGACTCACTAATGCATCCTAACAAACTCGATAAGACACACTAATGCAAAATTCTGGTTCTCTAAGACCAACGCTCTGATACCAACTGAAATGTCCCGTTCTTATTGATTAAAAACGTTCCATATTAATTGATTTCGTTGCGAGGTTTTGACCTCTATATGAGACGTTTTTCAAAGACTGCATTCATTTTTAAAACACCATCACCTTTATAAAGGTTTAAAAAGCTTTACGTAGATTATCAAATAATGATAATCTAAAATATCCTGTTTACACACGACCATTACATAATGGTTTACAATACAAATATGTTACATCGAAATCAGTTTCTTGAATGCAGTTTTTACACAATATCATACAAACATGGACTCCAAATCTTGTCCTTATTTTAGTATGCAACAGCGGAAGCTCTTAGTATTCACCTGAGAATAAACATGCTTTAAACGTCAACAAAAATGTTGGTGAGTTATAGGTTTAACCTATATATATCAAATCGTAACAATAGACCACAAGATTTCATATTTCAATACACATCCCATACATAGAGATAAAAATCATTCATATGGTGAACACCTGGTAACCGACAATAACAAGATGCATTTTTAAGAATATCCCCATCATTCCGGGACACCCTTCGGATATGATATAAATTTCGAAGTACTAAAGCATCCGGTACTTTGGATGGGGTTTGTTAGGCCCAATAGATCTATCTTTAGGATTCGCGTCAATTAGGGTGTCTGTTCCCTAATTCTTAGATTACCAGACTTAATAAAAAGGGGCATATTCGATTTCGATAATTCAACCATAGAATGTAGTTTCACGTACTTGTGTCTATTTTGTAAATCATTTATAAAACCTGCATGTATTCTCATCCCAAAAATATTAGATTTTAAAAGTGGGACTATAACTCACTTTCACAGATTTTTTACTTCGTCGAGAAGTAAGACTTGGCCACTGTTGATTCACGAACCTATAACAATATATACATATATATTAAAGTATGTTCAAAATATATTTACAATACTTTTAATATATTTTGATGTTTTAAGTTTATTAAGTCAGCTGTCCTCGTTAGTAACCTACAACTAGTTGTCCACAGTTAGATGTACAGAAATAAATCGATAAATATTATCTTGAATCAATCCACGACCCAGTGTATACGTATCTCAGTATTGATCACAACTCAAACTATATATATTTTGGAATCAACCTCAACCCTGTATAGCTAACTCCAACATTCACATATAGAGTGTCTATGGTTGTTCCGAAATATATATAGATGTGTCGACATGATAGGTCGAAACATTGTATACGTGTCTATGGTATCTCAAGATTACATAATATACAATACAAGTTGATTAAGTTATGGTTGGAATAGATTTGTTACCAATTTTCACGTAGCTAAAATGAGAAAAATTATCCAATCTTGTTTTACCCATAACTTCTTCATTTTAAATCCGTTTTGAGTGAATCAAATCGCTATGGTTTCATATTGAACTCTATTTTATGAATCTAAACAGAAAAGTATAGGTTTATAGTCGGAAAAATAAGTTACAAGTCGTTTTTGTAAAGGTAGTCATTTCAGTCGAAAGAACGACGTCTAGATGACCATTTTAGAAAACATACTTCCACTTTGAGTTTAACCATAATTTTTGGATATAGTTTCATGTTCATAATAAAAATCATTTTCTCAGAATAACAACTTTTAAATCAAAGTTTATCATAGTTTTTAATTAACTAACCCAAAACAGCCCGTGGTGTTACTACGACGGCGTAAATCCGGTTTTACGTTGTTTTTCGTGTTTCCAGGTTTTAAATCATTAAGTTAGCATATCATATAGATATAGAACATGTGTTTAGTTAATTTTAAAAGTCAATTTAGAAGGATTAACTTTTGTTTGCGAACAAGTTTAGAATTAACTAAACTATGTTCTAGTGATTACGAGTTTAAACCTTCGAATAAGATAGTTTTATATATATGAATCGAATGATGTTATGAACATCATTACTACCTCAAGTTTAGTAGGTAAACCTACTAGAAGTGACAAGAAATGATCTAGCTTGAAAGGATCTTGGATGGCTTGAAAGTTCTTGAAGTAGGATCATGACACAAAAACAAGTTCAAGTAAGATTTTTACTCGAATTAAGATAGTTTATAGTTATAGAATTTGAATCAAAGTTTGAATATGAATATTACCTTGAATAAGAAAGATAACCTACTATATATAACAAAGGTTTCTTGATCTTAGATGATTACTTGGAATGGATTAGAAAGCTTGGAAGTAAATTAGTAAACTTGAAGGGATTTTTAGAGTGTTCTTGAAGTGTTCTTCCTATGATGATTATAGCTTGATTCTTGAAGTGATTTTTGATGAAGATGATGATTAACTACTGGAAAAATACGTTCATAATAGTGTGGGTGTGTTGAGAGAGAATTAGAAAGAGAATTGGAAGTGAAATGGAGTGAATGATGAGTGGTAATTGGTGAGTGTTGAGTGGGGTTAAAAGGAGTTCTAGTTAGTTGACTAGCTCATGGTAGAAGTTAAAATTGATTAGTCATACATGACATAATCAAGAGTGGAATCCCATGCTAGTTCCTATTGGTATATACCCATAGTAAGTACGTTTTGAAGCTGTGTATAATACGGGTAAAAATACGACTAGAATTCTTGATGAAAGAAAAGAATGGGAAAGTAACTGTAACCATTTTCGTTAAGTATGAGTGTTTTGATATATGTCTTGAAGTCTTCCAAAAGTATTTTAATACATCTAAATACACTACATGTATATACATTTTAACTGAGTCGTTAAGTCATCGTTAGTCGTTACATGTAAGTGTTGTTTTGAAACCTTTAAGTTAACGATTTCAATTAATGTTGTTAACCCATTGATTATTATATCTAATGAGATGTTAAATTATTATATTATCATGATATTATGATATATTAATATATCTTAATATGATATATATACATTTAAATGTCGTTACAACGATAATCGTTACATATATGTCTCGTTTAGAAATCCTTAAGTTAGTAGTCTTGTTTATATGTATATAACTCATTGTTAATATACTTATGGAGATACTTACTTATCATAATCGCATGTTAACCATATGTATATCCATATATATATCGTCATGTCATTTTTACAAGTTTTAACGTTCGTGAATCGCCGGTCAACTTGGGTGGTCAATTGTCTATATGAAACATATTTCAATTAATCAAGTCTTAACAAGTTTGATTGCTTAATATGTTGGAAACATTTAATCATGTAAATATCAATCTCAATTAATATATATAAACATGGAAAAGTTCGGGTCACTACACTTATGAGGTTTTCGTTCTATTATTCAAGTGGCTTGTTATTTATTATAAGGGCAAGATCAGACAATCCGTCTTCTAAAAGAGGTAGAAACTATCTCTGCAAGCATGAGGGGAGGTTACATGACATTGGCTTCCTTACACGGGTTACTCAAATCACTCAAGTGTTTGGGGTTCCCTATCAATCTATGAATTGAATTCGCTCATAGCCAGTCATGTTGCAAGTATTTTCATAGGCTTGACCAAGAATCAAAATCTCCACCGGTTAGATAAGGACGGCACTGATCTTCTCCCTAATCATTCTTTCAAGAGGAAGAGCGGGTTTAAAGGTTGATTTGAGAAGAAAAGTGAAGGTTTTGATATGGCGAATAGGGTGATCATTGAAATTTATAAAGATTCGGTAGATTTCGGTTTTATGAGGTTATACTTTTTCTAGGAAAGATGATACTCTATTTTTGTTTGAAGAGTTCCTTTAGAGGATGCTCATTTTCAGTGAAGACTTTGCTTCTTTCTGCAATCCTCCTGGGTCACAATCTTCATTTTCTTGAGGGATCTATGCTTTTATTTGAAGACTTTTCTCTTCTTTATTTTTGAGACTTTGTTCAACATATATTTTTTTTTTTTTTTGCATATCCCATCTTCATAACTTTGTCTATTTCTTCTTGTGCCTAGAGAGAAAGGTATTTCACCAGAAATAGGTCTTTTTGGACTATCAAAAACAGTCTGGAATTTCAGAATTTTTCGACAAGTGTTTGAAGTAAACTTGGTCGATCTATATCTTTGAATTTCTAGATTTTGGAAATGAGAAAGGAAAGGAGGTGGAAAGGGTAACCTATTTGATAGTGAATTTGGGGGTGAGTATTTTCTGTTTCATCAACTCTTTGGCGTGAGTTAGTCGGTTTAAATGAGTGTAGTGGAAACGAAAACGGATGGTTTTTGTCTTCTCTATTCAGAATGATTTCGGAAGGAGTATCACACCTACACCACGTATGGCGCTTACTAACCATTGGCCTCGAAATGTATGTCAAGGTCAAGTTTTAACTCTAAATGCTAGCATCGGCACTCTCAACGGAAAAGATAATGAAGCATTAAAATAAATGCTTATTGGGCCATTTTTGGGGTGCCTCACAACAATTATATTGGGTTGATAATGCCTAGTCATATTTTAGAGAATCGGTTCATCCTTAAGAAGATTTATGTCCTCATTTGTCTTAATTTTAGAACAAACACGCTTGATTTTCGAAAGTACTTTTTCAGAAAGTATCATTTATCTAAAATTTTTGAAAAATTTACGTTGAGGACAAAAAATCTAAATAGTAGGTATAATCGAAAAGCTTAGTAATATTTTAAGTTAAGAACATTTTCCGAGCATCCCATAGCTAATTACGGTGTACTACACCGCTATTCCACACTTAGAGGAACATTGTCCCTAATGTTCATTCTTAGATTTTAGGGAGCTAAAATCCCACACTTAGAGTTTGAACATGTCAGAAAATGTATCTAAGATCAATATTGGGTTGGAATCCCACACTTAGTGATAAGCTTAGGATATGGTATAGTTTAAGGATATAACGAAGCAAAATAAATAAAATAAGAGAAAGAAACAAATTACTCCCCTTGGGTGCGGCTATGAGCTGAGGATCTGAAGGTAGACTGAGTCAGAACCATCTTCGGCTGGATCCAAATTAGTCTTCTTGAATTGTACTCGAGCTCATTAGGGAGTTCTCATCCTCCATACACCATCCACCAATAACTTGCAATGAAATAATCAACGGGTTTCCTTGTCGTTTCATCATTATTCAATGAGTCTCCACCACAGACATCAATAGGGATGGCAACGGGCGAGAAAAAACCCGTGACCCGCGGGTATCCAATCCACGATGGGCGGGTAACATCATAAATTCTTACCCGTGAGCACGGGTACGGGTAAAAAATTATACCCGCTGACGGGTCGCGCGCGGGTTGTGGGTATATACTACCCATTAAAACCCGATCCGAAAATCCGTGCACTTTTTTTAATTTACCCGCGAGTTTATACATATAATTATTAAATTTAAAAGTGATTTTAGTTATAATATATTAATTATTAGATATATAATATTACATATAAGTAAAAAAAAATAATTTTTAAGTCATTTTACATGTAGCTTGTACATATATGGTGTATGATTAAATATAGAGCTTTTTAATTTTTTTACTAAGTTATATATTTTTATTACCCGCGAGTCACGGGTATCCGCGGGTCACGCACATGGGCAAAATATTTTTACCCGCGGGCGGGTAACGGGTCTTAACGAGAAAAAAAACAACTCGATGGGCGGGTCGCGGGTATATAAGATCCGCGCCCATTACCCGCGGGTGCCATCCCTAGACATCAATAACTGTCTATTACTTGTAAAAATGGAAAAGATCAAACCTAGACAGGTGATTAAGCTTTAGGCCATAGACTCACTGATTTGCGTTTTGATGAAAAAGTTATTTGAAAACTTGAGGGTTTCAAAATTAGGTTTTTGAAAATTCAACAATTCAGTGTATGACTGAAAAGCTTAATCCCACACTTAAAGTTTTGACTGCCTTTAATTTTAAGACTTTTGAAATAATGTAGCAATAGTTCACTTAAGCACAAGACAAGTAGGAGAAGTGAGTTCGTCCTAAGAAATGTTGAAAATTTTATTTTAGGTTTCACTTTTCACTTATTCAGTTAACCTAATTATCCTAATCTAACTACTACAAAAGCTATAGAAAAATAAACATACAGATTGCCTCCCGAGAAGCGCTTGTTTTTGTTCGAGTCACGAGCTTGACTCTAGCTTTATTTCTCAGGAAATCTAGGTGGCTCCCTTGCATTCATCAGTGGACACAAGAGGTAATATTGGAACATACCGATGAGATTGAAGCGGGCATAGAGTAAGGTATGTTCAATGAGAGGAGAAGGTGGTTTGAAGTGAATGCTTTGTTTAACTTGAGGTATAACAAAGCTATCAACTTCTTTTACCTCCTTGATTTGTGCGGGTTGGTCAAATGGGTCCTCATCACTCAATGATGTGTATTTCATTATGTATTTGAGTGGTGGTTTATAGGGTAGCCCTGACGCAAAACCCGTCTTTCTTCTTTGTGACTTCAGGTTGGTCGTAATGTTGTACTCTAAGGATGAAGGTGGGACGATGTCCATTGACGTCTCCATTATAGTAGCAATATTAACAACTACTTCGATGCTAGAATCGTCCATCTCTTTCTTCTCATCCGGGCTTTCCATTTCAATTTCTTCATCCACCTCCTTGTCACTCTGGTCGGGAGATTCAAGTATAATTGGTTCAGAGAGTTCTTCTAGAACGAAATCCTCTCCAGTCATTAAAAGATCAAAATAAGGTGCTAGTGAAGATTGGGTTGGTGTGGAGTGGGTATTCTTCTTGTCTTCTACTTCTATCTTCTTCTCTTCATTCTCGGAATAGAAGGTCACTTTTGAAATGTCCGTTCATATTGATTATAAATGTTGCATATTAATTGATTTCGTTGCGAGGTTTTGACCTCTATATGAGACGTTTTTCAAAGACTGTATTCATTTTTAAAACAATCATAACCTTTATTTTATCAATAAAGGTTTTAAAAGCATTACGTAGATTATCAAATAATGATAATCTAAAATATACTGTTTACACATGACCATTACATAATGGTTTACAATAGAAATATATTACATCGACATATGTTTTTTGAATGCAGTTTTTACACAATATCATACAAACATGGACTCCAAATCTTGTCCTTATTTTAGTATGCAACAGCGGAAGCTCTTAGTATTCACCTGAGAATAAACATGCTTTAAACGTCAACAAAAATGTTGGTGAGTTATAGGTTTAACCTATATATATCAAATCGTAACAATAGACCACAAGATTTCATATTTCAATACACATCCCATACATAGAGATAAAAATCATTCATATGGTGAACACCTGGTTTTCGACATTAATAAGATGCATATATAAGAATATCCCCATCATTCCGGGACACCCTTCGGATATGATATAAATTTCGAAGTACTAAAGCATCCGATACTTTGGATGGGGTTTGTTAGGCCCAATAGATCTATCTTTAGGATTCGCGTCAATTAGGGTGTCTGTTCCCTAATTCTTAGATTACCAGACTTAATAAAAAGGGGCATATTCGATTTCGATAATTCAACCTGATGTGCTGCGAGGTGTATATGAAATAGCTTTATTTTTACAAGGAAATACTATTAAATACGATACAATTTTACACAAGATATTTATTTATTTATAGAATGGATATACTTAAACCTTGCTACAACACTTATAGGCAGTGTACCTGTAACGACCCTGGAATTTTCCAACGTTTATTTATTAATAATAATTATTATTAATACGTGTGATTAAACGAATGTATGTTATTACATTTACATGTTGCCATGACTAAACGTACTTGACTTTATTTGCCCGAAACGTCTTTGTGACACCCGAGACTTACACGAATAATATTTTTAGATATTATTTACATTCATGATTAGTTTTATTAATCATTTTAATTAACTAAGGTTGTTGGTTAATTACTTGGGCTTTAAATGGATTAATTTGTTTATTAAGTGAACTTGGGCTTTATTAGTGTAATGGACTCTTGATGTTGGGCTTCTAAGCCCACCCTACATTACTAATGAACTTGGTTAGTCCACTAAGATCATGTAAGTGTCACCTTAAATTGTAACTAGTTAGTTTCATACAATAGGAATCTAGTTTGCATGTGATCCCCATGTAACTCCACCCATTAACCACCTTTATGAACTTTACATGCTAATAACCATTAAACTTAGCCACCCCCCTTTGAAATGCTGCAGGCCGTGGCCTAAGATGGGCACAAAGGGTGTTCATATATTTTTTTTTCATTACTTGTTTACTAGCATAACTCTTCTCTTTTCAAACACACACATACTTCTCATTTTCTCTCAACCATTTTCTCTCTTTTCTCTCTTTCTTGTAAGTATTTTGAACATCTTTTTCTCTCTTCTTTTCCTTGTAAAAACTGAATTTATACACCTCTAAATCATCATCATCTTTTGTTAGTTGCTTGATTAATTACTTGTCTTGTTGTTGTAGTTACTTACTAGCTTTCAAGAACCTAACTTTCTAGTTTTGGTTCTTCTATTATCTTGTAAGTTCAAGAACACAAGAACATAAACTCACTAGTTTATGATTCTACTTCAATTGTTTCAAAAGTTGCAAGTTTCATGTGTTGATTAAAGACATACTTGAAGCTCATGAAGTAAACTTTAAAGTTTACTTTCTAAAGATCAAACTTTGGTTTGAATCTTTAAAGTATGAACAACCATGAACCTTTTCTTGTTTACTTAGTTACTTCTTCATTTTTTGCACTTTAATTTCATGTTGTTAGTTTATATGGTCAAGTACTACAAGTTAGTCTTGATCTCATATCTCTTGAACAAATTAAGTTAACCTTGAAAGTTCAAGAACACACAAATAAGTTTTCTTTAAATATAACTTTGGATCTAGACTTTTGAGTCTTGGATCTTCAAGATCAAACTAAGAACTATGTTCTACTACTTATGATCTTGATTAGTTAGTTAACTTTCAAGTTTAGAGTTCAATATTTCTATTATAGTTCATGTAAGTGTCAAACCTAAGACTTTGATGTAACTTTGGTTCATCAAACTACATGCAACTCTTAAGTGAGTTGTGCTTCATGTCTTAGACTTGCACATGGGTTATGATGGTCAAGACTTGGTTAAGATGATGTAGATACATCAATGAGTTGTACACTTGAAGCTATATGCATCAAGGATGAGAACCATGATGAACATCAAGCACCAAGACCACCGGAACCCTTTTAAACTCACTGTTCTGTCCAAAAGCTACTGGTCTGGTGATTCTGTAACAGACCAGTAGACCTGGGCTGTTCTAACCTTGATTTTTAGATAGATCTTTTCGAGTAGATAACTTTTCATATAGGACTCGTCTTAATCCGAGTTACGGTTTAGGATTTATGGCCCTCCGATCGTTACTATGTCCTTTAACGTTGTGCAGAAATTTCTGACCTACTCGCACTTAGACCGTCGCCACGGTCAAACGAAGACGAGTTTGCTTCTGTAAATTTTACCACACTTAAGGGACTCATATACGGAGCCATGGACACTGGTCTCACCTTAATTCAGTAAGGGTAGAGGCCGTGGTGACTGACTGAAGTCAGACTTTGTTTTGAACTACTTTCATAAACGAAACTTACTTTACGCCTTTTGTTTGATGATGAATGATGATGACCCTTAAGACCTTAATTACATACTTTTAAACCTATTAAGACGATTTACTGACTTAGTACTATTTGCCTTAGGTTGAGGACCTTCGAACCGATTACTTGCACCCCTTTTCCGAACCGACTTTACGACTACATTATCATTGTGAGTTATAGCATTCCCTTTTTACTTTAACTTATTTTGGGAACTGAGAATACATGCGGATTTTATGTTTTACATACTAGGCACGAGTACTTAAACTTATATATGTGTGGGTTATACAACGGCAGAAATATTCCCTTTAGCTCGGTAACGTTTAGTCATTGGTTTTTGAACCGGTGAACGCGAATCTTAGATATGGATCCATAGGGTTTGACATCCCCACTCGGGCTAGTCGCGCTAGCATTTAACGAGTGTTTAATACTTCGTAGACATACGCACTTGCCAAGTGTACTTTCAGGGGGTATAAACGTTAAGTTAGTTACCAAGTGCCCACAGTTAACATATACTTTATCATACTGTTTTGAAACGCTCTTTGTAGCACTGCAATCTCGTGGCCTACCATACATGCTGTTATACTTAAACTATAGCTCACCAACCTTTGTGTTGACGTTTTTAAGCATGTATTTCTCAGGTGCTTGAGGTTGCTTCCGCTGTCTTACTTGTTGTGCTGTAGACACCCGCTGCTTAGAGTTGTCCACGCATGAACTACTTTACTTTGCATTCAAACATTAGTACTTTTGAATTATGACTTGTAACGACCATTTGGAGTCACGTACACTTAATTATTGCTTCTACTTAGTGAATCATACTTTTGGAATGTAAAACTTTCGATGTTGGTTTGACATCACTTTTAATTATGAATGCAAACTCTTTTTGAAAACGCATATAGTACTTAACCTTGTAATGATCCTGTTGTTGATGGTCCGTACATGATGATTTAGTACGGGGCATCACATTTGGTATCAGAGCATTGGTTGTAGGGAATTAGGATGCATTAGTGAGTCTAAGACCGACCCGAGTAGGATTCACTAATAGGACTAATCTACAACTTGCTAGTTTACTTGTTTCCGCTGAGCTTACTACATGCTAATGCTTACTTTTTCTGCTATATGCCGTATGCTACTACATGATATCACTATTGCATGATGCTACTTGCTTTCGATCGCATGCTACTTTCATACGAATTACTGTTATTGCCATGCTAGTTACCGTTATACATGATTTAAACTGTTGGCCTATTATTTGCTTGCTTTATGACATACTGACATGGAAAATTTATTTTTCCTTGTTCAGATGTCGGATGTTCCACCTGCTGGCATTTCAGGCAGTACAGACTCAGACCCCGTCGCCCTACCTACTGCTACACTTGCTGCTGCTACTGCCGATACACCGGCCCCGACACTCACTAGTGATCCCGGCGCTCCCACTTCCGGAGCTGGTACTAGTGCACCTGCCCCAGTGTCTGCTCCCGGACCCTCGAGGTCACAGCCCCGCATTGGTGGTATTGAGATCCCCACGGAGTTCGGGGAAGGGCCGTTTCGTAACCACATGCGCACACCTTGCCGACGCACTCCCGACGGACGTTTAGTCGTGATTCCGCCAGGCAGACACCGACAGATGTTGGCCGCCTTCGGACGCTTCGGACTACCAGCTCAGCCACCAGTGTCACCACCACACGATTCGGATGACTCATCATCCGCCGATTCTTCATCATCAGACGACTCCAGCGATGATGAGGATCCTGCTGATATACCTATTCAGGCACCCTCCACCCCGCCGAAGAAGCGGTACTGTTTCGACGGCACCGTCATTCCAGGGGTGAATGGAGGTCATGCTTTTACTGATGCTTTTGGCCATCGTCGTAGGGTTACTGCTCGTAAACGAGTTGTGTCATACCCTGCCGACCCACAGATACGTAAGGTTCCCCGTTACGTATTGACTATTCCTGGAACCGTACCACCTAGATTTAGATACGGACCACTTACATCTAGGGACGTACCGTCTACATCCGGAGCCGGACCATCTACATCAGCACCACCGGCACCACCCGTACCACCCGTCCCACCTGCACCGCCTGCCGCACCAGCTCCCTCTAACGAGGAACTGATGAGGGAGGTTGAGACTCTCCGAGCTCGAGTCACTGAGCTCGAGGAGCAGTTGGCTCGAGGAGCAGTTCACCCACCTTCACCGTAGGACTTTGTATTTATATTTCATGATGTAATCTAGTTATAGTTTCATGTATTTCATATGTATTGTACGAACTTATTCAGATGTATGAAACTTATTATTATTAATGAATGGAACTTTGCGTTATTTAATTCTTGCACGATGTTCTATTTACATTGCTGTACGGTGATTCTGTGGTATTTGTACCTAGATGCATTATTTAATAACATGTGATGTTTTGATTCCATGTTGGTTACTATGTACTATATTACTACATATCGAATGCTGGATTTTGACTTGGGTCAAAATGTTTGTTTAGAATATCATGGCTAACGGAAGATCCACACCTACCGCCGCCCAGATTGAGGACATGATCAACGAACGGGTCGCTGCAGCCCTAGCGGAAAGAAATCTCGAAGCTCCACCACCACCACCACCGGTTATTCCACCCGTTCGAAATGGGTGTACATACAAGGAATTCCAGAGCTGCAAACCGCATAACTTCAGAGGCACCGAGGGACCAGTTGGTCTCACCAGATGGTTCGAGAAACTTGAATCAGTATTCCGAGTTAGCAACTGTTCAGAGGACAATAAGACCAAGTTTGTATCTTACACGCTATCTGACGGCGTGCTAACGTGGTGGAACACGTTAGCTCAAGCGAAAGGTATCGATGAGGCGTATGCTACGCCATGGGAGGAATTCAAGGCGGCTATGATTGATGAGTATTGTCCGAGAACCGAAATTCAGAAGATGGAAATTGAATTCATGCAGTTGAAGGCCGTAGGGAACGACCTTAACAGTTACAATGGTAGGTTTTTGGAGTTAGCATTAATGTGTCCGACCATGGTCACCCCCGAATTCAAGCGCATGGAGAAATACTTCTCGGGACTTCCTAAGTCCATCAAGGGTAATGTCACCTCATCCAAGCCACCGAATGTCCCTGAAGCAATGCGCATGGCGCATACTCTCCTGAATCAAATCATCCTTGACGAGCCAGAGAAGGCTAAGTTTGAAGCCGGTAGTAGTGAAAATAGGAAATGGGACAACAACCACAACAACCACAACAACAACAACAACAACAACAACAACAACAATAACAGGGGGAGAAACTACGATCAGACCCCCGCCAAGAGGCACAACAACGGTGGAAACCCTAATCCCAACAACAACACCAACACCAATCCGAACTACAAAGGAACCTTACCTCAATGCAAGCGATGTTACAAACACCACACTGGGTATTGCAATGTTATCTGTGAGAAGTGCCAACGGTCTGGGCACATCGGGAAGGACTGCAAGGTCACTACTTTGAATGGGAAGCCAAACACCAATGGGCCGAAGAAGTGCTACGAATGTGGACAGACGGGCCATTTCAGAAATGCGTGCCCAAACAAGCGAAAAGATGGCGGGCCACCCCGTGGTAGAGCTTTTAATGTTAATGCAAGGGATGCACGCGATAACCCCGACTTGGTGACAGGTATATTCAAAATCAACAATCTTTTAGCTTCTGTCTTGTTTGATACTGGTGCGGATAGAAGTTATGTATGTAGACATTTTTACGATAAGATTAATTGGTCATTAGTCCCGTTAAAAGAAAGTATGCTTGTCGAGGTCACAAATGGAAAACTTGAAAAGGTTGACCATATTAGTCGTGGAGCTGTTATCAACATAGCTGGTGCAGATTTCGAAATTGACTTGATACCTATCAAACTTGGAAGTTTTGACGTGATCGTCGGTATGGATTGGTTGAGCAAGATAAAGGCCGATATAATCTGTGGAGATAAAGCACTTCACATACCACAAGGAGATGGCGAACCACTGGTTATCTATGGAGAGAGATGTACCTCAAAGTTGAACCTCATTAGTTGCGTGAAAGTGCAAAAGATTATGAAGAATGGACGTTTTGCTGTCCTAGCACATGTGAAAGCGGTAGAAACTGAGGTGAAGAGCGTGAATGACGTTCGAATTGTGAACGAATTTTCCGATGTCTTCCCAAAGGAATTGCCTGGATTACCGCCGCAGAGAGCAGTAGAGTTCCAGATTGACTTAGTGCCAGGAGCTGCACCTGTAGCTCGCGCACCTTATAGACTCGCACCTTCCGAGATGCAAGAATTACAGAGTCAACTACAAGAGCTGTTAGATCGTGGATTTATCCAACCAAGTTTCTCGCCTTGGGGCGCACCTGTGTTGTTTGTGAAGAAGAAGGATGGATCCTTCCGTATGTGTATCGACTACCGTGAACTCAACAAATTGACTATCAAGAATCGGTATCCTCTTCCACAAATTGACGATCTTTTTGATCAACTACAAGGATCGAACGTTTATTCAAAGATCGATTTGCGATCCGGATATCACCAGCTGAGGGTGAAGGAAAGTGACGTGATGAAAACTGCATTCAGGACCCGTTATGGTCATTATGAGTTTCTCGTGATGCCATTCGGTTTGACAAATGCACCTGCCGTGTTCATGGACCTCATGAATCATGTCTGCAAGCCTTACTTGGACAAGTTTGTTATCGTCTTCATAGATGATATCCTCATCTACTCTAAGAGTGAAGAAGAACATGGTCAACACCTCCGATTAGTGCTTGAACTCTTAAGACAAGAGCAACTTTACGCCAAATTCTCCAAGTGTGAATTTTGGTTGAAGGAAGTACAATTTTTGGGTCATGTTGTAAGTGACCAGGGTATCAAAGTTGATCACGCCAAGATTGAAGCTATCAGCAAGTGGGAGACCCCCACTACTCCGACGCATATTCGCCAATTCCTAGGTCTCGCCGGTTATTATCGAAGGTTCATTGAAGGATTTTCTCTGATTGCGTGTCCTTTGACTGCGCTGACTCACAAGGGCAAGAAGTTCATTTGGGAACCCACACACGAATCAGCATTTCAAACTTTGAAGAAGAAGTTAACCTCCGCACCTATCCTATCACTTCCCGAAGGCAGTGACGACTTTGTTGTTTATTGTGATGCATCGAAGAGTGGTTTTGGTTGTGTACTGATGCAACGATCAAAGGTTATTGCCTATGCCTCCCGACAATTGAAGATTCACGAGCGGAACTACACTACGCATGATCTTGAACTTGGTGCCGTTGTCTTTGCGCTCAAATTATGGAGACATTATTTGTATGGAACTAAGAGCACTATTTTCACCGATCACAAGAGTCTCCAGCACATCTTTGATCAGAAGCAACTGAATATGAGACAGCGTCGATGGATCGAGATGCTTAACGACTACGATTGTGAACTCCGTTATCACCCTGGCAAGGCCAATGTTGTAGCTGACGCTTTCAGACGAAAGGAGAGGACGGCTCCTCTTCGTGTTAGGGCCCTGAACATCACCATTCATTCGAACCTCAACAGCCAGATCAGAGTAGCCCAAGATGAGGCTCTCAAAGAGGAGAACATATCCCATGAACATTTGAACATACTTGTCTCTCGATTCGAGGTTAGGGAGTCTGGACTCCGATGTTACGCCGGAAGAATTTGGGTACCTCTTTATGGAGATCTACGGAACCTTATACTTGATGAAGCACACAAATCGAGATATTCGATTCATCCTGGAGCGGGCAAAATGTACCACGACCTTAAAGAACAGTATTGGTGGTCGAATCTTAAGAAGGACATTGCGACTTATGTTGGTAAGTGTTTGACTTGCTCGAAGGTTAAAGCCGAGCATCAGAGACCCTATGGGTTACTTCAACAACCAGAAATTCCACAATGGAAGTGGGAACGGATAACAATGGATTTCATCACCAAGCTACCAAAGACGGTGGGCGGATACGATACCATTTGGGTTATTGTTGACCGCCTCACCAAATCTGCACACTTCCTAGCGATGAAGGAAACAGATACAATGGAAAGACTTGCCCAATTATACATCAAGGAGGTTGTATCTCGTCATGGTGTACCTTTATCGATCATCTCCGATCGCGATCCCCGTTTTGCTTCTAGATTTTGGCGTTCTTTGCAAGAAGCCATGGGAACTCGTCTCGACATGAGCACTGCTTATCATCCCCAGACTGACGGGAAAAGTGAACGAACGATTCAGACCTTGGAGGACATGCTGCGTGCATGTGTCATTGATTTTGGAAAGGCCTGGGAAAGACATTTGCCACTCGCCGAATTCTCGTACAACAACAGTTATCACTCGAGCATTAATGCCGCACCTTTTGAAGCATTGTATGGCCGCAAGTGCCGATCTCCTATTTGTTGGGCCGAAGTAGGCGAAAAGCAAATCACCGGACCCGAGGTAGTCCACGAAACGACGGAGAAGATTGCTCAGATACAAGCGAGACTTAAGACTGCCCGCGATCGTCAAAAGAGTTATGCCAATCTTAAACGTAAAGACTTTGAATTCAACGTTGGTGATCGTGTAATGTTGAAGGTTGCACCTTGGAAAGGTGTGATCCGTTTTGGAAAACGTGGAAAGTTGAACCCACGATACATTGGTCCTTTCGAAATCTTGGAACGTGTTGGACCCGTTGCATACCGTTTGGATCTACCAGCACAATTGAGCTCAGTTCATCCTACCTTCCATGTGTCAAACTTGAAGAAGTGTCTTGCTGCACCTGAACTTATCATACCAATGGAAGAACTTACTATTGACGACAAACTCCACTTTGTGGAAGAACCTGTTGAAATTATGGATCGTGAGATCAAAACTTTGAAACATAACAAGATTCCGATCGTCCGAGTGCGATGGAATGCCAAACGAGGACCTGAGTTTACTTGGGAGCGAGAGGATCAAATGATGCGGAAGTATCCTCACCTTTTCCCAACTCCTCCATCTACCTCAGCTTAAATTTCGGGACGAAATTTTCTTTAACAGGTGGGTAATGTAACGACCCTGGAATTTTCCAACGTTTATTTATTAATAATTATTATTATTAATACGTGTGATTAAACGAATGTATGTTATTACATTTACATGTTGCCATGACTAAACGTACTTGACTTTATTTGCCCGAAACGTCTTTGTGACACCCGAGACTTACACGAATAATATTTTTAGATATTATTTACATTCATGATTAGTTTTATTAATCATTTTAATTAACTAAGGTTGTTGGTTAATTACTTGGGCTTTAAATGGATTAATTTGTTAATTAAGTGAACTTGGGCTTTATTAGTGTAATGGACTCTTGATGTTGGGCTTCTAAGCCCACCCTACATTACTAATGAACTTGGTTAGTCCACTAAGATCATGTAAGTGTCACCTTAAATTGTAACTAGTTAGTTTCATACAATAGGAATCTAGTTTGCATGTGATCCCCATGTAACTCCACCCATTAACCACCTTTATGAACTTTACATGCTAATAACCATTAAACTTAGCCACCCCCCCTTTGAAATGCTGCAGGCCGTGGCCTAAGATGGGCACAAAGGGTGTTCATATATTTTTTTTTCATTACTTGTTTACTAGCATAACTCTTCTCTTTTCAAACACACACATACTTCTCATTTTCTCTCAACCATTTTCTCTCTTTTCTCTCTTTCTTGTAAGTATTTTGAACATCTTTTTCTCTCTTCTTTTCCTTGTAAAAACTGAATTTATACACCTCTAAATCATCATCATCTTTTGTTAGTTGCTTGATTAATTACTTGTCTTGTTGTTGTAGTTACTTACTAGCTTTCAAGAACCTAACTTTCTAGTTTTGGTTCTTCTATTATCTTGTAAGTTCAAGAACACAAGAACATAAACTCACTAGTTTATGATTCTACTTCAATTGTTTCAAAAGTTGCAAGTTCCATGTGTTGATTAAAGACATACTTGAAGCTCATGAAGTAAACTTTAAAGTTTACTTTCTAAAGATCAAACTTTGGTTTGAATCTTTAAAGTATGAACAACCATGAACCTTTTCTTGTTTACTTAGTTACTTCTTCATTTTATGCACTTTAATTTCATGTAGTTAGTTTATATGGTCAAGTACTACAAGTTAGTCTTGATCTCATATCTCTTGAACAAATTAAGTTAACCTTGAAAGTTCATGAACACACAAATAAGTTTTCTTTAAATATAACTTTGGATCTAGACTTTTGAGTCTTGGATCTTCAAGATCAAACTAAGAACTATGTTCTACTACTTATGATCTTGATTAGTTAGTTAACTTTCAAGTTTAGAGTTCAATATTTCTATTATAGTTCATGTAAGTGTCAAACCTAAGACTTTGATGTAACTTTGGTTCATCAAACTACATGCAACTCTTAAGTGAGTTGTGCTTCATGTCTTAGACTTGCACATGGGTTATGATGGTCAAGACTTGGTTAAGATGATGTAGATACATCAATGAGTTGTACACTTGAAGCTATATGCATCAAGGATGAGAACCATGATGAACATCAAGCACCAAGACCACCGGAACCCTTTTAAACTCACTGTTCTGTCCAAAAGCTACTGGTCTGGTGATTCTGTAACAGACCAGTAGACCTGGGCTGTTCTAACCTTGATTTTTAGATAGATATTTTCTAGTAGATAACTTTTCATATAGGACTCGTCTTAATCCGAGTTACGGTTTAGGATTTATGGCCCTCCGATCGTTACTATGTCCTTTAACGTTGTGCAGAAATTTCTGACCTACTCGCACTTAGACCGTCGCCACGGTCAAACGAAGAGGAGTGTGCTTCTGTAAATTTTACCACACTTAAGGGACTCATATACGGAGCCATGGCCACTGGTCTCACCTTAATTCAGTAAGGGTAGAGGCCGTGGTGACTGACTGAATCAGACTTTGTTTTGAACTACTTTCATAAACGAAACTTACTTTACACCTTTTGTTTGATGATGAATGATGATGACCCTTAAGACCTTAATTACATACTTTTAAACCTATTAAGACGATTTACTGACTTAGTACTATTTGCCTTAGGTTGAGGACCTTCGGACCGATTACTTGCACACCTTTTCCGAACCGACTTTACGACTACATTATCATTGTGAGTTATAGCATTCCCTTTTTACTTTAACTTATTTTGGGAACTGAGAATACATGCGGATTTTATGTTTTACATACTAGGCACGAGTACTTAAACTTATATATGTGTGGTTTATACAATGGCAGAAATATTCCCTTTAGCTCGATAACGTTTAGTCATTGGTTTTTGAACCGGTGAACACGAATCTTAGATATGGATCCATAGGGTTTGACATCCCCACTCAGGCTAGTCGAGCTAGCATTTAACGAGTGTTTAATACTTCGTAGACATACGCACTTGCCAAGTGTACTTTCAGGGGGTATAAACGTTAAGTTAGTTACCAAGTGCCCACGGTTAACATATACTTTATCATACTGTTTTGAAACGCTCTTTGTAGCACTGAAATCTCGTGGCCTACCATACATACTGTTATACTTAAACTATAGCTCACCAACCTTTGTGTTGACGTTTTTAAGCATGTATTTCTCAGATGCTTGAGGTTGCTTCCGCTGTCTTACTTGTTGTGCTGTAGACACCCGCTGCTTAGAGTTGTCCACGCATGAACTACTTTACTTTGCATTCAAACATTAGTACTTTTGAATTATGACTTGTAACGACCATTTGGGGTCACGTACACTTAATTATTGCTTCTACTTAGTGAAGCATACTTTTGGAATGTAAAACTTTCGATGTTGGTTTGACATCACTTTTAATTATGAATGCAAACTCTTTTTGAAAATGCATATAGTACTTAACCTTGTAATAATCCTGTTGTTGATGGTCCGTACATGATGATTTAGTACGGGGCATCACAGTACCTAATCGTACAGTAGTGTAGTTTTTAGTAAGTCCGGTTCGTTCCACAGGGAAATCTTTAAACAAAGTTTAACGCTATATTAGTTTTAATTTATAAAAATACAAATATATATATAAGTAATATTATTATTATAAAGGGGGGTTTTTACCGTTTAATGACCGGTTTGTCGATTTTTAAAACTTTAGTCGCAGTTAAAACCTAATGTAAAATATTAAATAAATAAAAAACTTAATTTAAAGCGTAAAGTAAATAACGATAATGAAATTGCGATAAATAAAAGTGCGATGAAATACACTTGCGATAATTAAAGAGTACGATAATTAAAAGTGCAATTAAATACAATGACAATAAATAAAAATGTGATAATTAGAAGTGCAATTAAATATAAAATAAAGGAAATTAAATATGAAATAAAGGAATTATGCTTATTTAAACTTCCGTAATCATGATGTTTGACGTGTTGATTTTAGTTTTATGCCCATGGGTTAATTGTCCTTTGTTCTGGATTATTCAATATGTCCGTCTGGTTTTTGTCCATAACAGTCCATCAGTCATAAATATAAAGTGCGAGTATCCTCGTCAAATTATCCTTATACCCGAAGTCAAATATTCCAACTAATTGGGGACTTAAACTGTAACAAGGTCTTAATACTTTGTTTAATAATTACACCAGGATATCGACTGAGTGTAACCCAAGGTTTTAATACTTTGTTATCAATTATGCCAAGTGTCCTTGTACATTATTTCACCCCTGTTTTAATAATTCTAGTGACTATTAATCCATTCCCGTGTCCAATTAAATGAACGATTATTCGTACATATAAATATCCCGCCCATCGTGCGATCGAGTGTATATGGTTATTTATAGGTATGTCCAATTGTAAATCTTTATATTAAAATTAACAAACTATCATTTAGTTAAACAAATATAAAGCCCATTAATAGCCCATAGTCTAATTTCCACAAGTGTCGTTCTTTTGTCCAAACCCCAATTATGGTACAAAGCCCAATTACCCAAATTTAAATATTTAGCCCAACATCATGATTACTTCGTTTTAAATAAGCATAATAATAACTTAGCTATTAGACATTAATGTAAAAAGGTTGAACATAACTTACAATGATTAAAAATAGCGTAGCGTTACACGGACAGAATTTCGACTTACACCCTTACAACATTCGCTAACATACCCTTATTATTAGAAATTAAAATTAAAATTATAATATAAATATATATATATATATCGTAGAGAGATGGATGGATATATATTTTTGATGCACCAAACTGCGACTTTTATAGGCATGTGGGCTGGAAAAGGGCCTCATGCGATCACATGGGCTTTGCCCTTCAAGGCCATGCGATCGCATGGCCAGCTGGGGAGGCTCAAAAGTCTTTAAAAACTTGGGCTGCTTATTTATTTATTATATAATATAATATATATAATTAAATTTAATTATATATATATTATATTATATTCTTGTACTCCGTTGACTTGTAATTTTTAGTCCGTTGCGTCGAGCGTTGAGAGTTGACTCTGGTCCCGGTTCTGGATTTTCGAACATCCTTGCGTACAATTTAATACCTTGTACTTTGCGTTTTGAATCTTGTACTCTTGTAATTCTAAGACGTTTCTTATCAATAATTAGAACCTCTTTGATTGTACTTTGTACTTTTGAGCTTTTTGGTCGTTTGCGTCTTCAATTCGTCGAATCTGTCTTTTGTCTTCACCTTTTATTATTTAAACGAATATCACTTGTAAATAGAACAATTGCAACTAAAAGCTTGTCTTTCTTGAGGGATAATGCTATGAAATATATGTTCGTTTTTAGCATTATCAAATATTCCCACACTTGAGTGTTGCTTGTCCTCAAGCAATATAGTCTTGAAATACTAGAATCACCTCTTTATTCTTCACATTTTGTACATCAGTGATTTCTATACGGCGGTATAAACAATGGTAGTAACAATGTGGTTTACAGTCCCACATGACTATAAAATTTAGATGCTTTAAGGAAATTGGATCTTTATGAAAACATTTTATCTTTTGAAAATTAAATCTAGTTTTTACCCTAGATAAGTTTTCCGAAATAACCCTTCTCCGGTGTTTGCAAAATGTTTTTATGGGTTTGGTGGGTTTCAGATTTGAAAATTTTAGCTCAAAAACTTGTGATTTTGTATCACCCACTTGCTAACCTTGTATTGGGAAAGCAACACGTCCACTATACTTGCTCCGTATATTACCTTTTGATAAACTACCGTCCGGTTGTAAAGGAAAGCGTTGAACAAGCAACTGTTAAGGCAATGTCCCCTGACATGCTTTTAATTATGGTCTTATAACGTGTCGGACGCAATTACTATCCTTTGTAGGAGCAATAGTAAAGCTCACCCTTATAATTTTTTGGTCTGGCACAAGGTCCTATCTTTGACCATGCTATGCAACCACCGTTCTTACGGTTGACACCCGATTTGGTTCAGGTGACCTAATGAATTCCAGGTGAATTCCTAGGATTTTACGTTCAATGGTAATGAACGCATTGAAAATGGGTTTTCAGAAAACAAATCGGTTTATAATTTTGATCAAAATATTTTCTCGTTCAAGCTCGAGTTTAGATATCATTGAATTTCATGAGTTTGTAATTCTCAATCTTTAAGGTCAATCTTAAGGATTGAGTAATATCAGTCTTAAAAGCTGATTTTTGATCTTTAAGGAGATTATCCTTTCTGGGGATCTGATTCATTAGTCTTATCAAGCTAATTTGCACGGCGTCCTCCCCATTTTACGAGACAGATCCTCTCATGGTTAGGATAAGTCTGACCACTTGGCGACCCTGTTTGATGCTGAGGTCCGTGGATTTCCTGCTGATTTTAGAGATGACTTTTCTAGATTTTTCGTCAACCTACTGCTGGTCTGGACGACAACTTCATGACCTAAATCAAGAAGCGCGTTTCTTTATCGGAAGACTTTACTTCCTTTTAATGATGGAATTGATTCATCGTGTAGATCCATCTTTCTTACAGTAAATCGGGTAAAACTGTTTAGTTTAGTCCAAAGCAAAAGTATCTTCAATTATTTGTTACAGAAATATGTGACATTTGTTTAAAATAACTTGGTAAATTTTCCCACACTTAGCTTTTATTTTCTTTTATTTGCCTTTTTATTGTCCTCTATTCCATTTTAAATGAATTCTAACATTTTGGTTTGTTTCTCAATTTATGTCCTTTCCAAGGTAACAATAATTTCGGTGTTAACACCTAGTTTTATCATTTATAAATATGTATAAACATGATTTTGAGTTCATTTAATTGAAAATTTTGAAAAATTTTACTAGAATTGGGTAGTCAGTATATAAGACTAGGGCTGTTCTTTATTATCAGAGAGCACTAGATTCTAATACAACTACTGCGTTACTAGTATTTTTAATGGTAACCAAGTGTTTAAATCAAAAAATTTTTAAAATCCGAAAGAATTTAACCCCTTCCCACACTTAAGATCTTGCAATGCCCTCATTTGCAAGAAATCAGTAACAATTTAAATTATTGAGGGAGATTAGCGTAGAAAAATAATTAAATTTTACCAAAGTTTCCAAACATATTGGCGTTTGTTTGCTGAATGATAAATGGTGCACATCACTTGTTCATTCCGTCTTGTTGTTTCATCACATTTGTTTTTCGTTTTGTCGTCTGAAGTACTAGCTTTTGCTGAACTTAATGCCAGTCTTTGAAAATGCGCTGTTTTACCCTGTTTTGTACAATCGACAATATACATACATACAAATATAAACATGCATGGCAATTTGAAATGGGACTTAAAATCCCACTTTCAAATCCTAAATGTGAAATATTAGTACACAATAATAATAAAAATGATAAAAATTACATAAATATATCCAATAACATAAGTTTAAACATGAATAATTAAAAAGATAAAAAGATAAAAATATAAAAATCATAAAAATAACCAAATGGAACTAAATCAGTCTGGATAGGGGTCCCAGTTCATCTCGTCAGGTGGGTTCCATTGTTGGTTATAGGTGTTCTGATAGGCTTGGTTATAGTCATATCGGTTAAAGGGTGGTCGGATGTCGGGGTTGTGTGGCGGAAAATGAGCAGGTCGAGTAGGCACGTAATTATTTGGTACCTGATATGATAGCTGGCTCATGATTTGGTGCTGATGAACTAACCAGCTATCGTGTTGGCGTCGCCTATAATCCTCGTATACTCGCTCGAAGTTCCACTGCTCATACATACTATGTCTGGCCGTGCTCGTCATTGCTTCCTCATCTATACGAACGTGGACGTCAAGAATAGCATCTCGAATGACATCCCTAATGTCTTCCGCTTCCTCCATTTCTTCGTCTGAACCCCTTTCTACCTGTGGATGATTACCTTCATAGGACAATGCCTGATTGCGTCTACTCTTCAATACTTTAGCACCCACATAAACCCGCAATCCTATGGTCTCATCCTGTTCTCTACAAAGCTGTAATGGGCCCCCTTGGTTCCTATCAACACCTAAATACTCTCCAATGAGAGTAACAAAAATACCTCCTCCTATTATACTCCCGTCCTGCATTCCTTCTACCATTTTAGATAAATAAAAACCAACACAGTAAGGGATATTAACAAAGCTTCTCGGGTCTCGAATACACTTTAGGTAAAATAAATCATGTAAGGTCATTTTTTCCTTATTGTGACCTCTCTGTGTAATCGAGTTAGCCAAAAATCTATGAATCACACGAAGCTCGACTTTGTTAATATGTAAGTAGGAGTGTTTTCCTCCTAGTGTAAAAACATTATAGTTTGACATACGCCTCTAAACGGCGTCAGCGTCAAAGTTCCTATCTACCCTTTCACCACGATAAATCAAACTCATACAATCGGGTAGTAGCAATTCACTAGGAGTGTAAATCTGTAATGCCCTGGCCATGTCCATCATGGACATTCTGTACATCCTACCGCCAAGGATAAATCTAAGAAAACTTCTATCATCTAACCTATCTACATCTACATTTAACGCTATAGTACTCATCAACTCAACACACCATTCCTTATATACAGGTCTACGAATGGTGAAAAGACATTCCCAATCTGTAAAAGAAGAACTTCCATACCTTTGAATCATTTGCTGTCTAACACGGTCAGCCAGATGGACCGTTTCCAAAGAATTCCAATCAATTACCCTCGGCACCTCTACCTCTTTTGTTACTAATGTGAATTTATTACTTTGATATGATGGGTAATCTCTCCATCGTCTATCGAATCTCAAATTAGGATGCAATGTGTGTTTCGGAATCGTTGGGTATTGTACAGGTGGATGTGGCTGAAATACTATGAATTCATTAGGTAACTGTAGCGGATCATAATAAGGTACGTGCTGATCAGGCTGATGTTGTGGTTCCTGTTGTAGTTGTTGTTCAGGTTCATATTGCATTTCTGGTTCTGGTTCTGGAGCTGGAGCAAGCTGTCTAGATGATGATGATTCTGAACCTCCAGTATCGGCTTTCTGCAAAACACATTAAACACAAAATTTGTGCATCCAAATATGCATTAGTGTTAGCAAAATAACAATTTAAAACAATCACAATAACATGTTAAATCAAAATTAAACTTTTTCACATTTTTTTACAATTCTATACTTTTTCAAATAAGCACATATGAAAATGTATACAAAGTTCATAAGCATTTAACTCAAATAACATGTCAAAATAGTCATTACTAACAATTAAACAAGTCTCAATTGGCAATTATATCAAATTAATCAAGTTCATGAATTTTCGCCTAAAAAGTCCACTTTAATCTTTAAAAATCATGTTTAGGATCAATGTTTGGATCATTTAACTACCTAAACATGTTACACTATTCAATTAAGCAATAATTTATGACAAAAATCGGTCATAACCCGTTTATATCAAAAAGCCCCAAATTGCTCAAGAACACAAACCCTAAATTTCTAAAAATTGTGAAGTTTTTGGCTTCAAATCATGTTAAATAGCATCAATCTAGGTTATACATGCATAAAATACTAACAATTTAACACTAATTACACTAGAAATTAACAAAATTGCATTAGGTAAAATATTGGTAATTGTAATAACCCGTCCTTATCCACCTGGACGTAGTCATCAACATTTGGCCCCATTGCGATGATCGACTCCAAGTAATGTCCTTAAAATGAGCTTATGCACAGCGGAAGACCTAATTCATACCTGAGAATAAACATGCTTAAAAGTGTCAACCAAAAGGTTGGTGAGTTCATAGGTTTATCATAACAATCATTTCAATATTTTAATAGACCACAAGATTTCATAATCATAAACATAATACACTCGCAAGTGTATGTAAAGCATTCTAAGTGGTTGAGCACTTGGTAACCATACTTAACATTTAATCAACGTCGCATATTCCCTTTATTATGAAATCTCACTACACCGTACCAAGTGTAGTTACGAAATGAAGTACTGTGCAACCGTTGAATACTGGTCGTCCAGTCCGGTTGGGGTTGTCAGGCCCGATAGATCTATCAACAGGATTCGCGTTTACAATACCACATGTAAATAGTAGTAACCAAGCTACAGTGAAGTATGCCAGTGGTACAACTCAACGTAGAATATATTTTTAAGTACTTGTGTCTATTTCGTAAACATTTATAAAAGCAGCACATGTATTCTCAGCCCAAAATATATAATGCGAAAGCAATTAAAAAGGGAGCAAATGAAACTCACCATACTGTATTTTGTAGTAAAAATACATACGATGTCATTTAACAAGCGTAGGGTTGATCTCGGATTCACGAACCTATATTAGGTATATATATATTAATACACATAATCGTAATTGAACAATTTATTTATTATTATTATTAATTGTTACTTTAGTAAGTTATATGTTTTATTAATAGTTTAGCTATATTTGTTTTATGTATATTTTAGACGAATAATGTTGAAAATAATTATTTTAATGTTAGTAATGATGATGATGATGATGATGATGATGATAATAATAATAATAATAATAATAATAATAATAATAATAATAATAATAATAATAATAATAATAATAATAATAATAATAATAATAATAATAATAATATTCTTAAAATTAATATTAATAGTAATTTTCATAGAATTAATATTAATATTCATAAAATGATAATAATGATAATAATAATAAAAATAATGATAATAGTAGTAGTTTTAATAAAGATGAAAGTTTAATAATGATAATGAAAATAATAGTTTTTATAATAATACCTAATACTTAATAATAGTAATAGTAATAATAATAATAATAATAATAATAATAATAATAATAATAATAATAATAATAATAATAATAATAATAATAATAATAATAATAATAAAAATAATAACAATAATTAAGACTACCTTTCAAATGGTTAAATGAGCTTTTAAAAAGAAAGTGTCCTAGCCCGGGCTCGAACCCGCGACCTCTCGCTTGACCATTTTTCTCCGAACACCACTTATAACTTTCTTGTTATAGTTCACTCAATTATTTATTTAACATGTAAAAGAACCCGTTTTACCAGTTTCATTTTCTATATGATAACTTCATCATCAATTCATGATTTCTATCACCATATTTTAGTAATTATCATCACATAATCATGATCATATCCTCATCTATATCGAATATTCATATATTCATTATTATCAAAATCATATACTCGCCATCATCATCATTCATATATACTTCCATCGTTCATAAAAAAAATACACATACTGCTGCCTAAACCGTTGGGTAACTTTCCTCAAGTGTGTTTTGTTGGGCCAGTGTAACAAGATTTTAGCACAAGTAATATGGGCTTCGGCCAAAACTGTAGCAACAGCCCCAAAGCTCAGTCCGAGAAATAGATAGCTTGATCCTCCCGGTCTAGTTGAATATATACTCGGCCCAAAAACAAATATAAACTATAATTCGAATTTTGTTTTCACGACCCAAAGCTAAAACATGTGGGGTTCGTATGGAGACATGAACAAACACAAGTTAGTGGTACACCCTGTCATGATTATCTTTATTGACAATATCATTTGTCTTTAACTTGTTTGAAATCAGAAAAGATAACCAAAGATATAACAGTAGTGGGTGCAAGATTTTTGGTTGTCTTGTACATTCCTAACTTCAAACAAACACATGAAATCAGCCGTAGTTCACCATGGTTTCGTGGGTTCACGACTATTAAAAACAGAAACAATCATGGGTAGTGATGGGAGGTTCGAATTGGGTTGTTTCACAAGGGTGACCGATGATAATGATATGGGTGGTTTTCGATGGTTCACAAGGGTGGCGATTTGATGTTTGAAAGTGGGTGGTGTGTTCTTGATGAAGGTTGAAGATTGTATGTTGGTTGTTTAGCACAAACAGGAAAGAAGATGGTCCTGGTGAGGTTGTTCGAAGATAACAGAAATAGAAAAGAAATAAGTATAACAAAGGTGGTTCTTGGTGATGGTTAAATTGGTGATCTTGGTGGTTTTGTTTCGAACCATAAACAAAAGAAAGAGGGTGTTTGATTTGGTTGGACAGGAAAACAGATGTAGAATTAGGAGGAAAGTGGGGTTTGATCTTGTTTGGATAGAGTAACAACACGACAGCAAGCTTGTCGAGCAGAATTATGATGATTGTTATGGTTTGATGATTGATCAATAAGGAACCGAAGGTGATGATGCTTACGGTTGTAGAATTAGGAGAGAAGGAGATATGGTTGTTTTGAAATGGGTTTCGTAAGTAGAAAGGTGATACATGGTGGCGGATGACGGTTGTCAAGAGGAAGAGAGTGGTGTGTGTTTGTAGCTCGATAAACAGAAAAGGAAATCAAGTTGGTAAGGGTTTGTTGTGAGGGTGGTGATGTTAGTAAAACTATATGCTTATATGTAGGAATATATATATGTAAAGAAAGTGTTAATTAATGAATGAGAACACAAAATACATTAACTCATTTCAATTAAATTGTCTACTTGCATCACCGATATGATCAAAGAATTAATATAATAATAATAATAATTAACAATTCTATGAAAATTAAAACGTGACCATACAGTTAGCAGCCTCTTTCATTAACATTTAGTTACCGACAGTTTTCCCACGAAGTGCTATATCATGTCCATTGCTAAACAGTTGACATATGAAAGTGTTCCTAAAAATCCCAAATTAAATATCTTTATTTATTTCTGTCATTATATGTGTAAAACGTGATCAAACAGATTTGTCAAACATTTGTTTTTATTTCCAGATAATATGTACGGGGTACTAAAACTCAAGTTAACAAAGTAGAAATAGTTTTAACAAGTCTTAATATTTGCGTAGTTTATCAATGGAATTACGTTTAAAATCACATAGGTTCGAGTTAAACTTATCGAAATAAAAATCGATTGATAAACGAGGGTTACCATCATTTAATAATTATATATAATATACATTTAAATATATATATATATATATATATATATATATATATATATATATATATATATATATATACAAATAATTGTTCGTGAATCGTCGAGAACAGTCGAAGGTCAATTGAATATATGAAACAGTTCACAATTTTTGAGACTCAACCTAACAGACTTTGCTAATCGTGTCAAAAATATTACATCGTATCGAGAGTTTGGTTTAAAATTAGTCGAAATTTGCCGGGTCGTGACAGTACCTACCCGTTAAAGAAATTTCGTCCCCGAAATTTGATCGAGGTGGTCATGGCTAACAATAAGATTGCTTTTATGATGAATATGAATTGATAAATAGTGTTTTACCATTTTCGATTAATACGGATAAAACGATTAGATCATGCGAAGCGTACGAGTGAAGCTATCACAAAAGAGTGAAATGAAGTGATCAGAGGTTCGTCTTAACTTCTGACATGGTCATGGTTGATTTTCAGAATTCAAGGAATTTAAAGAAATCTTCTAATCAGAAAGAAAATGAAAAATTACGATTTATTAGCAAATTTTGGAATTACGGAAGAACAGAAATATCAAGAAAATATTTCCGTGATATGCTTAGAGCTTAAGTAGAATGGAAGAGTCGTGTAACATGGCACATGATGAGTGTAAGATCTGTGAACCATCATCACATTCCATTAAAAATTTAGCATGACTTACTGTAATATAACCACGTTGGCCCGGCGTCATTATATTATACTAACTCATGCTTCAATTCCCAACACTTCTCTAGGAAATCATTCATAATTTAACTTGAATTTTAAAGAATATAGAAACTAAAACAGTTTCTTCTAAGAGGTAACACAGATAGCACGAAGAGATAGATAATTTTGGACAAAGATATTTATGAATATATCTTCAGAAATATCGAAGATATTTATGACGATATTTTGGAATTTCTAAGATCGAAGGTTGATGAAGAAAATTTTTCCGCAAAGATTTAGAATAAGTAGGAGCAAGATATTCGTTTAAAGGTTTCAGCAGATACTGAATCATCTGGATTCGTTAAGTACAGGCTTAGTCTTTGTGATTTGTTCACAATCTCCTTCATGTTTTGTTCAATTCGTTTTCCAGTACCAATTTTCTATTGAGTGTTTCCAACACTCCATTCTTTTATTATCACTTTTGACCATTAAGACCATTTACTACATGCTGCTTCGTCAGCATTTTTAAAGTTCCGGATCTGGATCATTGGTTATCAAACCGAGGGGTCTTAGGAGAATTTTGTTTTTAGATGATTAAACGCTGATGGTAGTAGGGTGGAATATAATGGATTTTCTGGTAACGAAGGCGAAAAGACAACGTATATATCAAGGTTATAATAAAGTTAGTCCGACTGAAAAGTCGAAGTTGACTTGCTGGAGCTGTGACAAAATTGGCTACTTTGGAAAGGGATTGCAAAGTGATTTTCGGTAGTAACATCGCCAAAGGAGCTAGCGCAGATACGTGTTAAACCTTTACTCAGGTTCCAAAAGTTTTTCAGGTGCATAACTATATGCATAAATCTTTTCTTCCGTAGATGAGATGCAGTTGGTTCATCCTCTCGATTGAGGTGTTTTCAAGAATCATGAAAGATTTGAGCATGGATTGGAATCGTCAAGATTCAAATGAGGTTTAAGATGAAATCAAGTGGCAAGCTTGAAGAAATGTTTAGTTTCATATGTTATAATCAATATTTTAATTCATTTTAATTGTCCAATATTATTAGTCCGAAGTCGATAGTCCACAGTTAACAGTCCAATAATTCATATATAGTTTAATATATAATATTCGAATTAATTAATACGTATCGTGACCCGTGTACCGGTCTCAGTATTGATCACAACTCAAACTATATATATATTTTGGAATCATCCTCAACCGTGTATAGCTAACTCCGTCATTTGTATATAGAGTGTCTATGGTTGTTCCAAGATATATATATAGATGGGTCAATATGATATGTCGAAACCTTGTATACGTGTCCCGTTATTTAAAGTGCGTAAAAGTAAATAACAGAAATTAAATGACGATAAATAAAATTGCGAGAATGTAAATTGCGAGAATGTAAATTGCGATAATGTAAATTGCGATAATTAAATTGCGACAAATAAAATGTAACCAGTTAGCTAGGAACAGTTAGCTAGGAACAGTTAGCGTGGATTCTTAACAATATTTCAATTAGTTAATTCGTTTGTTTCTAACAAATTTTATTTTGTCCGATGTTTTCTTCATTATGCCCCTTGTTGGATTCTGATAGGTAAAAATCCAAATATGAAATTGAATTTGAATGAAAATAGTTGTTCTTTGGTGAACGGATACGTATATGTACGGACTTGAGCAGTATTGTTAATGACTGCTAAATCAGAACTGCAGAGTGTACAGTGTAACTTTTTAATGTGAAATCTAAATATTTCTCGGGTATTACCTACCCGTTAAAATATTTTCACGATTAACAGTTTGTACAAAAGAATTTTTAATTACAATCTTTATGAAAATATACATACATGTATATTTTCTTCAGATGTAATCATGGATTTAATGAGTCAATAAGATATTAAACTCATTTGATTTATCGTTTGTACTAGATTACATAATCTCTAAAACTTTAGAAATTACATAATCGCCATGTCGAGCGAAAATAATCGATGTAGAACGATATGTAGAACTAAGATAAAGTAGATAGAACGATACGTAGAACGATGATTATGCTCGAGGTACAGAATGAGATGTTGAGGCATGTGATTGTTGATGGTGCTGGTGTTGTTATTGATGGTAACATTGGTGCCGGTGATGTTGCTGAAGCTGGTAAATTTTCGCACCATATTCTCCAAATTGATTTCTCGAGCGCGAAGTTTGTTGACTTCTTCTATTATTCCGGGATAATTGTCGGTCGGAACGAGCGGATAAATAAAGTTTAGAATTGTGGATAGAATATAATCGCAGCGAGATATTTGGGCAACGAGAGTGAAAATGGTGTTTCGAACAGGTTCACCGGTAAGTGCTTCAGGTTCTTCGCCAAAAGGTGAATTTGGTTGGTGGAAGGGATCGTCTTCTTCTCGTCTCCATTGATTAAGTCGACTACGAACCCATCAGATGACTCGGGGATGACTGATCGCTTGATTCATTCTGGTGACGCTGCTTCTGGGGCTGGAGTGGGACTCCATATCGGAATCCGAGGGACTTGATCTAATGGTGAGTTCCATTGCGTACGATTGAATAAAGGATTTTTCGATATGAAATGATTTTCGGATATCGGATGATATTCTAATTATATAGAATACCTATACAGAGTACAGAAGATCCCGTAGATTACGGAGGGAATTAAGAAAACGTGTCAGATAAAGTCTACAGTAACAGATACGCCAAGATATGAATTAGCAGATACGCTAAGATATGAATTTATCTGTACACTATCTATCAAATAAGTGCAGGAAGTCGTGTCTAGACCTAGGAATGATAAGCAGGTAATTTTCCACTAGAAATGATAAACAATACTTATAATATGCAGCTAAGGTCGAAGTCCAGACTCGCTAATGCATCCTAACAACTATCAGTTAGACACACTAATGCAAGACCTGGTTCGCTAAGACCAACGCTCTGATACCACATGTAATAACCCGTCCTTATCCACCTGGACGTAGTCATCAACATTTGGCCCCATTGCGATGATCGACTCCAAGTAATGTCCTTAAAATGAGCTTATGCACAGCGGAAGACCTAATTCATACCTGAGAATAAACATGCTTAAAAGTGTCAACCAAAAGGTTGGTGAGTTCATAGGTTTATCATAACAATCATTTCAATATTTTAATAGACCACAAGATTTCATAATCATAAACATAATACACTCGCAAGTGTATGTAAAGCATTCTAAGTGGTTGAGCACTTGGTAACCATACTTAACATTTAATCAACGTCGCATATTCCCTTTATTATGAAATCTCACTACACCGTACCAAGTGTAGTTACGAAACGAAGTACTGTGCAACCGTTGAATACTGGTCGTCCAGTCCGGTTGGGGTTGTCAGGCCCGATAGATCTATCAACAGGATTCGCGTTTACAATACCACATGTAAATAGTAGTTACCAAGCTACAGGAAAGTATGCCAGTGGTATAACTCAACGTAGAATATATTTTTAAGTACTTGTGTCTATTTCGTAAACATTTATAAAAGCAGCACATGTATTCTCAGCCCAAAATATATAATGCGAAAGCAATTAAAAAGGGAGCAAATGAAACTCACCATACTGTATTTTGTAGTAAAAATACATACGACGTCATTTACCAAGTGTAGGGTTGATCTCGGATTCACGAACCTATATTAGGTATATATATATTAATACACATAATCGTAATTGAACAATTTATTTATTATTATTATTAATTGTTACTTTAGTAAGTTATATGTTTTATTAATAGTTTAGCTATATTTGTTTTATGTATATTTTAGACGAATAATGTTGAAAATAATTATTTTAATGTTAGTAATGATGATGATGATGATGATGATAATAATAATAATAATAATAATAATAATAATAATAATAATAATAATAATAATAATAATAATAATAATAATAATAATAATAATAATAATAATAAAAATAATAATAATATTCTTAAAATTAATATTAATAGTAATTTTCATAGAATTAATATTAATATTCATAAAATGATAATAATGATAATAATAATAAAAATAATGATAATAGTAGTAGTTTTAATAAAGATGAAAGTTTAATAATGATAATGAAAATAATAGTTTTTATAATAATACCTAATACTTAATAATAGTAATAATAATAATAATAATAATAATAATAATAATAATAATAATAATAATAATAATAATAATAATAATAATAATAATAATAATAATAATAATAAAAATAAAAATAATAACAATAATTAAGACTACCTTTCAAATGGTTAAATGAGCTTTTAAAAAGAAAGTGTCCTAGCCCGGGCTCGACCCCGCGACCTCTCGCTTGACCATTTTTCTCCGAACACCACTTATAACTTTCTTGTTATAGTTCACTCAATTATTTATTTAACATGTAAAAGAACCCGTTTTACCAGTTTCATTTTCTATATGATAACTTCATCATCAATTCATGATTTCTATCACCATATTTTAGTAATTATCATCACATAATCATGATCATATCCTCATCTATATCGAATATTCATATATTCATTATTATCAAAATCATATACTCGCCATCATCATCATTCATATATACTTCCATCGTTCATAAAAAAAATACACATACTGCTGCCTAAACCGTTGGGTAACTTTCCTCAAGTGTGTTTTGTTGGGCCGGTGTAACAAGATTTTAGCACAAGTAATATAGGCTTCGGCCAAAACTGTAGCAACAGCCCCAAAGCTCAGTCCAAGAAATAGATAGCTTGATCCTCTCGGTCTAGTTGAATATATACTCGGCCCAAAAACAAATATAAACTATAATTCGAATTTTGTTTTCACGACCCAAAGCTAAAACATGTGGGGTTCATATGGAGACATGAACAAACACAAGTTAGTGGTACACCCTGTCATGCTTATCTTTATTGACAATATCATTTGTCTTTAACTTGTTTGAAATCAGAAAAGATAACCAAAGATATAACAGTAGTGGGTGCAAGATTTTCGGTTGTCTTGTACATTCCTAACTTCAAACAAACACATGAAATCAGCCGTAGTTCACCATGGTTTCGTGGGTTCACGACTATTAAAAATAGAAATAATCAAGGGTAGTGATGGGAGGTTCGAATTGGGTTATTTCACAAGGGTGACCGATGATAATGATATGGGTGGTTTTTGATGGTTCACAAGGGTGGCGATTTGATGTTTGAAAGTGGGTGGTGTGTTCTTGATGAAGGTTGAAGATTGTATGTTGGTTGTTTAGCACAAACAGGAAAGAAGATGGTCCTGGTGAGGTTGTTCGAAGATAACAGAAATAGAAAAGAAATAAGTATAACAAAGGTGGTTCTTGGTGATGGTTAAATTGGTGATCTTGGTGGTTTTGTTTCAAACCATAAACAAAAGAAAGAGGGTGTTTGATTTGGTTGGACAGGAAAACAGATGTAGAATTAGGAGGAAAGTGGGGTTTGATCTTGTTTGGATAGAGTAACAACACGACAGCAAGCTTGTCGAGCAGAATTATGATGATTGTTATGGTTTGATGATTGATCAATAAGGAACCGAAGGTGATGATGCTTACGGTTGTAGAATTAGGAGAGAAGGAGATATGGTTGTTTTGAAATGGGTTTCGTAAGTAGAAAGGTGATACATGGTGGCGGATGACGGTTGTCAAGAGGAAGAGAGTGGTGTGTGTTTGTAGCTCGACAAACAGAAAAGGAAATCAAGTTGGTAAGGGTTTGTTGTGAGGGTGGTGATGTTAGTAAAACTATATGCTTATATGTAGGAATATATATATGTAAAGAAAGTGTTAATTGATGAATGAGAACACAAAATACATTAACTCATTTCAATTAAATTGTCTACTTGCATCACGGATATGATCAAAGAATTAATATAATAATAATAATAATTAACAATTCTATGAAAATTAAAACGTGACCATACAGTTAGCAGCCTCTTTCATTAACATTTAGTTACCGACAGTTTTCCCACGAAGTGCTATATCATGTCCATTGCTAAACAGTTGACATATGAAAGTGTTCCTAAAAATCCCAAATTAAATATCTTTATTTATTTCTATCATTATATGTGTAAAACGTGATCAAACAGATTTGTCAAACATTTGTTTTTATTTCCAGATAATATGTACGGGGTGCTAAAACTCAAGTTAACAAAGTAGAAATAGTTTTAACAAGTCTTAATATTTGCGTAGTTTATCAATGGAATTACGTTTAAAATCACATAGGTTCGAGTTAAACTTATCTAAATAAAAATCGAATGATAAACGAGGGTTACCATCATTTAATATATATATATATATATATATATATATATATATATATATATATATATATATATATATATATATATATATATATATATATATATATATATATATATATATATATATATATATATATATATATATATATATATATATATATCTATTTACAAATAATTGTTCGTGAATCGTCGAGAACAGTCGAAGGTCAATTGAATATATGAAACAGTTCACAATTTTTGAGACTCAACCTAACTGACTTTGCTAATCGTGTCAAAAATATTACATCGTATCGAGAGTTTGGTTTAAAATTAGTCGAAATTTTCCGGGTCGTGACAGTAATTATCACAAAAACTAGGAATTTATAGAGTTTAAGGGTGTAATTTTTACCTTTTTGCTGAAGAATACGAATCTAGGCATGATTAGAGCAAGAAATTTGATGAATTACGGTGAATTTTGGAGAATTTTAGAGGTGATTTGGGAGTTGGTTCATATATGTGTGTGTGTTTATGGACAGAACAGCGAGCTGTTCTTTTTATTAAACTGGCCTGGAATCCAGCCTCATGCGATCGCATGAGGTTTGTGTGTAAACCCCATGCGATCGCATGGGGTGCCGGCTACAGTGTTTTCAGCTCTTTTTTTTTTAATAAAAACCTTATACTTTATAAAACATATAATTAATAAAATTTTAAAAATTTGTTTCTTTTTAGGATGAGGGCGTTTTGCAACGATGTCCTAGTCCGTCCCTCGACAAAATTTTAAAATTTGTCAATTTAAAGCGCGATTTTAAAAGTAAAGATTTTTGTGTTTTTTTTTTTTATGTTTTTGGCATACTTTAATTCAATAAGATTAAAAATAATGATAATAAAAGTTCTCATCCCTCCCTCGGGTAAAGCAATTTCGGTTCAAAGACCTAGTCTTCAACTCACAACGAATTTTAAAAATCATATTTTTAACTTAGCGAAATAAAGTAAATTTTTGTTTTTAAATTCACACCAAACTTAAATTTAAAATGCATAAAATTAAAAATTCATATTTTTAAAAATTCACACCAAATTTATATTATATTTTTATTTTTATACATACAAACTTATATTAAAAATATTAATTTTTTAGATATTTACAATTTTAAAGAAGTTTACAATATTAATTTAATATTTATATATTAATTTTAAAAACATGGTAAAAATAAAATTAAAAATCTTTTTGGCTTTTATCCCACGTTAATCAATCAAATATTATCAAAAATATGCGCCCCTCTTTTCGGTAAAGTAATTTTGGTTATACGACCTAATTTAACTCATGACGAATTTTTGAATTATTTTGGGTTGATTGATTAAAGATATTTATACCTTAAGAATAAACGGTAAATTTCGCAGTGATGTAATAAATTTTTGTATGATATCAATAATTTCGGTCGCAAAACCTAATTTTATTGAATACCAATTTAATACTTTATAGCGAACAAATTAGCGTTTATTATCAAAAGGTTAAAAATAAAAATAAAAATAAAAATAAAAACTGTACAAACTTACATGTGAAAGAGATTTCTTAGTGATATGCTCTAGCCCACTCATAAGATAGTCAGACTAATTGATTTTCCATGGCTACATAGGCGTAACCTCGAGCATTTAATGTTTTTTCTCCTAAACATATGAACAGTCCGTCTCTGCATAAAGTAACAAATTCGGTATTTGAATAGGCTTGATTATTTGAACATTTACCTTCATGTGACCATTTTCCGCATTTGTGACATTTTTCAAGGTGTCGTGCTCTTCTTTTCGCTCCGGATTTTGATTTTCCTTTACCAAATTGTAACTTATTATCTTCGCATCTGGATTCTTTTCTTACTCCGTCCTATTTACCTCTGATTAATGATACCAGTTCACTCGGAAGTGTGTCATTATTACGTTTAGTAATCAAAGCGTGTAGCATTAGACCATGGTTTAATTCATAGGAAGTCTTCATTTCGAAAAACCTAAAAAAAATAAAAATTCAGAATGGGGGGAGAAGACTAGTTCTTTAGGGTCTGCTAGGGAAAGACCATTCGGGTTCCATTTTCGAGAACTACACGAAAACAGAAAATCTAACTCTAACAGAAATACATATTATCCTTTAAAGACTTGATTCTCCCCACACTTAGTTAGCTGTGGTGTCGAAATTGTGATTAACTTCGTTGTCAACTTCCATCGGACTATCTATGTAATGTTTAACTCTGTGACCATTAACCTTAAATTCAATCCCATTTGAATTTATTAATTTTATTGTTCCGTACGGGAAAACTCTTTTAACTATGAATGGTCCAGACCATCTTGATTTCAATTTTCCAGGAAATAGCTTGAATCGTGAATTGAAAAGAAGAACTCTATCTCCTTCTTTAAATTCTTTTGAACTTCTGATTCTTTTATCATGCCATTTCTTCGTTCTTTCCTTATAGATTAACGAATTTTCGTATGCTTCTTGTCTTAATTCTTCTAATTCGTTTAGTTGACTTAATCGTAGACGTCCGGCTTCATGTAAATCAAGATTACATGTCTTCAAAACCCAAAATGCTTTGTGTTCAATTTCTACTGGAAGATGACATGCTTTTCCGTAAATGAGTCTAAAAGGTGTGGTTCCAATTGGAGTTTTATAGGCTGTTCTAAAAGCCCAGAGTGCATCCTCCTATTTAATGGACCATTCCTTCGGATTTGATCCTACGGTTTTCTCTAGAATACGTTTTAAAGCTCGGTTGGTATTTTCAACTTGTCCACTTGTCTGTGGATGATATGCGGTGGAGATTTTATAAGTTACTCCATATCTTTTAAGAACTTTCTCAAGTTGATTATTACAGAAATGAGTTCCCCGATCACTTATTAAAGCTTTCGATGTTCCAAACCTTGCAAAAAGACGTTTTAAGAAGTTGACTACAACTCGTGCATCATTAGTCGGGAGAGCTTGTGCTTCCGCCCATTTAGATACATAATCAATGGCAACGAGAATGTATAGATTATTATGAGATTTTGGAAATGGACCCATAAAGTCAATACCCCAAATGTCAAATACTTCACATACTTGAATGACATTTTGTGGCATTTCATCACGTTGACTTATTTTTCCGGCCCTTTAACAAGCATCACAGGATTTGCAAAGAAGGTGTGCGTCTTTGAAAATTGTAGGCCAATAGAATCCAGCATCATAAACTTTTCTTACTGTTAGTTGAGGCCCATAATGCCCTCCTGTTGGTCCTGTGTGACAATGGTTTAAGATTTTACTAGCTTCATCTCCGAATACACATCGGCGTATTATTCCATCGGGACAACTTTTAAACAAATGTGGATCTTCCCAGAAATAGTGTTTTATATCACTAAAGAATTTCTTTTGTTTTTGGTACGACAATCCTTTTTCAAGGAATCCACATACTAAATAGTTTGCATAGTCTGCAAACCATGGAATTTCATTATAATCTATCTTCAATAGATATTCATCAGGAAAGTTGTCTTGTATGGCCGATTCATTTAGAACTTCTAATTCGGGATTTTCAAGACGAGAAAGATGATCAGCGGTGAGATTTTCTGCTCCTCTTTTATCTCGGATTTCAATATCGAACTCTTGTAAGAGTAAGATCCAACGGATTAATCTTGGTTTAGCATCTTGTTTCGAAAATAGGTATCTAAGAGCAGAATGGTCGGTATAGACCACCGTTTTAGCTAGAACGAGATATGAACGAAATTTGTCAAAAGCAAAGACAATAGCAAGGAGTTCTTTTTCAGTAGTTATGTAATTTGTTTGTGCTCCTTGTAACGTCTTACTAGCATAATAAATAGGTTGAAATCGTTTTTCAATCCTTTATCCTAAAACGGCTCCCATTGCAAAATCACTTGCATCGCACATTAGTTCAAATGGTAGATTCTAATTTGGAGTTATCATAATCGGCGCATTAGTGAGTTTTTCTTTAAGAATATTAAAAGATTTGATGCATTCATCTGAAAAGATGAATGGAGCATCCTTTTCTAGGAGTTTATTCATAGGAGTGGCAATTTTAGAAAAATCTTTTATGAAACGTCGGTAAAAACTGGCATGCCCTAGAAAACTCCTAACTCCTCTAACATTTGTGGGATGTGAAAGTTTAGCAATTACATCTACTTTAGCTCTATCCACTTCAATTCCTTCCTTTGAAATTTTATGACCAAGAACGATGCCTTCTTTAACCATGAAATGGCATTTCTCCCAATTAAGAACTAGATTTGATTGTTCGCATCTAATAAGCATTCGTTCAAGATTAACTAAACATGATTCAAAAGTATCACTAAAAACTGAAAAGTCATCCATGAAAACTTCCATGCATTCTTCTATCATGTCGTGAAAAATCGCCATCATGCACCTTTGAAAGGTTGCAGGGGCGTTGCAAAGTCCAAATGGCATGCGTTTGTAAGCAAAAGTACCATAAGGGCATGTGAATGTGGTTTTCTCTTGATCCTCGGGTGCTATTGGAATTTGAAAATATCCGGAAAAACCATCAAGAAAACAATAGTAACTCTTTCCGGCTAATCTTTCCAACATTTGATCAATAAAAGGTAAGGGAAAGTGATCTTTTCTGGTGGCGTCATTTAATTTTCTATAATCAATACAAACACGCCATCCTGTTACAGTCCTAGTAGGAATAAGCTCATTTTTTTCATTTGTAATGACAGTCATGCCACCCTTCTTAGGCACGCATTGAACTGGGCTTACCCATAGACTATCAGAGATTGGATAAATTAAACCTGCATTAAGCAGTTTAATAATTTCTTTTTTAAGAACATCTTGCATATTAGGATTTAGTCTTCGTTGGCGTTGCACATACGTTTTATGACCTTCTTCCATAAGGATTTTATGTGTGCAATACGAAGGACTTATTCCTTTAATATCATGAATTTTCCATGCAATGGCTGGTTTATGAGCTTTCAGTACAGAAATGAGTTGTGATTTCTCATTTTCAGTAAGAGAAGACGATATTATTACAGGTAATTCAGATTCACCATGTAAATAAGCGTATTCCAAATGGTTTGGAAGTGGCTTTAACTCTAATGTCGGTGGTTCTTCTATCGATGATTTATATCGATATCTGTCTTCCTCTTTTAGCATTTGAATTTCTTCTGTTGTTGGTTCGTATCCATTAGCCATAAGTGTAGCTAACATTTCAGTTTCATCAATTAGTTCAGTACCTTCTCCTAAAGAACATTCTCCTGTTCCTTGTAATTCTGGAAATTCTTCTAACAATTCTGCATGTGATTCTATAGTTTGAATATAGTAACATGTATCATCTGCAGATTGCGGTTGTTGCATTGCTCTATCAACAGAAAAAGTAACACTCTCGTCCTCTATACTTAGGGTCAATTTCTTACCGAACACGTCTATCATTGCTTTAGCCGTGTTTAAGAATGGTCTTCCTAATATGAGAGGAACTTGAGAATCTTCTTCCATGTCCAGAACAACAAAATCTACTGGAAATACTAAAGTACCAACTTTAACTAGCATGTTCTCCATTATCCCTCTAGGATATTTTATTGATCTATCGACTAGTTGTATACTTATTCTTGTTGGTTTCAATTCTCCAAGGTCTAGTTTAGCGTATAGTGAATACGGCATTAGATTTATACTAGCACCTAAATCTGCCAATGCTTCTATTGAACTAAGACTACCCAGAAAACATGGAATTGTGAAACTTCCTGGATCAGATAATTTTTCTGGTATCTTATTCAACAGCACTGCAGAATAATTTGCATTCATAGTAACAGCCGAGAGTTCTTCTATTTTCTTTCTATTCGTGATTAGATCTTTCAGAAATTTAGCATATCTAGGCATTCTTGAAATCACATCAATGAAAGGAAGATTTACATTTATCCGTTTAAACATATCCAAGAATTTGGATTGCTCTGCTTCAAGTCTCTCTTTTTTCATCTTACTCGGGTAAGGAAGTGGTGGTTGGTATGGTTTAACATAAGGTTTAGCGTTAACTGTGTTATCTTCATTAACCTTTTCAACTACCGGTTCTTTTTCCTTATCTTGTTCAGGTTGTAGTTTTTGTGGAGTAGGAATAGCTTCATCAGAAATTACAGGTATTTTAGGTGGTTTAAGTGTTGTACCACTTCTTGTGGTAATGGCTTTAGCTGTTTCATTCCGGGGGTTAGCATTTGTATCACTAGGTAGACTTCCCGGTTTTCTTTCACCTATTAACCTTGCTAGGTTGCTTACTTCTTGTTCCAGATTTTGAATAGAAGTTTGTTGATTTCTAAATGTTTGAGCATTTTGTTCATTGGTTTGCTTCTGAGATGTGAAAAATTGAGTTTGAGATTCAACTAGCTTCGTCATCATATCTTCTAAATTCGGCTTTTTATCATCGGTTTGTGGTGGTTTGTTTTGAAAATTAGGTCTTTACTGATTGTAAGTATTATTGGATACTTGTTGATTGCTAGGACCTTGTTGGTTGTTGTATGGAACATTTTGGTTATAGTTCTGGTTTTGATTGTATATTGTTCTTGGCGGTTGATAATTATTTCCAGGCCTTTGGTTTATGTATGAAACATTCTCTCTTTGTTCCATTGTTAGTTCAATACTGAGACAATCTTTTGTCAAATGTGGTCCTCCACACTGCTCACAACTAATTCGTATTGAGTGTATATCCTTAGTCATCTTTTCCATTCGTCTCTCGACAGCATCTATCTTTGCAGAAATGGAATCTAAGTCATGGCTAGAATCGGCTCTAGCTGCTTTAGATGATCTAACGATATCTTTTTCTTGGTGACACTCATGTGAGTGGGAAGCAGTGTTATCAATAATTTTATAAGCATCAGTTTCTATTTTCTTCATAATGGAACCACCAGCTGCTATATCGATGTCTTTCCTTGTAGTGATGTCGCATCCTTGGTAGGATATTTGTACTATTTGACAAGTGTTTAAACCATGTTGCGGACATCCTCTCAATAACTTTCCAAATCTGGTCCATGCCTCATATAGAGTTTCATTTGGCTTCTGTGTGAACGTAACAATTTCTCCTTGAAGTCTTACGGCTTTAGATGCCGGAAAGAATTGTTTAAGAAATTTTTCAACTAAAACATCCCATGTATCAATCGCCCCTTCAGGTAACGATTCCAACCAATCTTTGGCTTCTCCCTTTAAAGTCCAGGGAAATAACATGAGATATATCTGTTCATCCTCAGCTTCTCTTATTTTAAATAGAGTGCAGATCCTATTAAAGGTACGAAGATGTTCATTTGGATCTTCCTTCGGCGCACCACTAAATTGGCATTGATTAGTCACCATGTGTAGAATTTGTCCTTTGATTTCATAATCTGGCGCATTAATGTCTGGTTGAGTAATTGCGTGACCTTGGCCAGTGCGTTTAGCTCTCATTCGGTCTTCCATACTTAAAGGTTCCAGATTTTCCATGATTGAATTTGTTGAATCTGAATCACTAGAGGATTCTGATTTAATGGTTCGTTCTTCAACAATCTCTGTTTGAATGATTGGTGGTTCCAGAGGAAAGATTAGTGGTTCAGGATCTATGAATCGTCCCTGAATATTCTCCGGATTCTCAATTGTGAGGTCGGGTTCAAAAAATGGATTATCGGAAATTTGAATTGGAGTACTTGGTCGACTGGATGACGATTCTAAAGAAAAATCAACGGCGACAATATTTGCTAGATGTCTTGATCGAGTTACAGGTGGTGAACGTACAAAAGGTGGTGAACGTTTTGCTCGGTGCATTCACTGAATATCTTATTAGTTTTTTTTTTAAAGAAAGAAAAATTATATAAGTTATCCAATTAATAGACTTTTCTGATTTTGCCCACGTTTCGAATAGCCAAAAGATGCAGCAGAGGGGCAGGATTCGTTTGGTCTCAATATAATTGAGTACTGTTTGGCTCCAATAACCCGGTTCACGTACAAATCCAACTATTACTACGAACCAGAAAATTTTGATGTCTATCAATTTAACCATTTAAAATAAATTTTCGTAATTTAAAGAAATTTTAGATAAGAAATAGAGAAAATTCTAAGTCCTAAAAACTAGAATGGCGAGAAATAAGAAAGAAAAAGAGCGCGTCGGTATTAAAATTGGAGAAATAAGAAAGAAAAAGAGTGACTTATAAAACTTTAAAACACTCGACTAACCCAACCTTATTATTATCACTAACTTAAAATTAAAATTGCAAATTGAGATTACTAATTGGAGTGATAATTGATACATAGGTAAAAGGCGTCGAAAAATAAATAAGAAAGTAGCGCGTTGAAACTTAAAAAGCAACTAAAAACAAAGAATTAAAAGTTGCGTCTAAAAATATTAAAGCTTACAAGAAAAACTATATCCCAAATGGCAATATCTTAAAAAGGTACTAAAATATAAAAAGGAGTCGCAAAATTCTAAAGCATCTAAATCTTAGTCTAAAGAAAAAGCACTTAAGGAATTTTACGGCAAAGCCTAAAAATCTAGAAATAAAAATAACTACAGCAAAAACTATATCTTAAAACTAAATATGAGCGAAAAATACAAAAATTACTCTAAAACAAATAAAAAGGGACAAAATATAAAAATATACTGAAAGTTGTAAAAAGTACAATTTTTATAAAAATATTTATATTATTTATTTTATAAAACTATTAATTTTATAATTTATTAAAATTAATTAAACTAAATATAAAACAAATTAAATACAAAAACTAAAACTTAAATAATAAAATAAGTAAAACCTAATTAGGGTTTTAAATTAATTATAATTAATAATAATTAATAATAATAACCCGTAATGATTGCAGTTTTTAGGGTTAACTTGCGTGTCAGACACTCTCATGCGATCGCATGAGAATTTGCCTTCGGGCTCATGCAATCGCATGAGCTTTTTTTTTGGGCCACGGTCTGGGCTGCTACAGTACCAGGCCGTGAGAGTTTTAATATTTTTTTTTTTATATATTAGCGTTGTGCTTCCGGCTTTTAAGCTAGATAAAATCCCAAGCAGTGGCGCCAAAAATACTTGATGTGCTGCGAGGTGTATATGAAATAGCTTTATTTTTACAAGGAAATACTATTAAATACGATACAATTTTACACAAGATATTTATTTATTTATAGAATGGATATACTTAAACCTTGCTACAACACTTATAGGCAGTGTACCTAATCGTACAATAGTGTAGTTTTTAGTAAGTCCGGTTCGTTCCACAGGGAAATCTTTAACCTTGCTACAACACCGGTTTGTCGGTTTTTAAAACTTTAGTCGCAGTTAAAACCTAATGTAAAATATTAAATAAATAAAAAACTTAATTTAAAACGTAAAGTAAATAATGATAATGAAATTGCGATAAATAAAAGTGCGATGAAATAAACTTGCGATAATTAAAGAGTACGATAATTAAAAGTGCAATTAAATACAATGACAATAAATAAAAATGTGATAATTAGAAGTACAATTAAATATAAAATAAAGGAAATTAAATATGAAATAAAGGAATTATGCTTATTTAAACTTCCGTAATCATGATGTTTGACGTGTTGATTTTAGTTTTATGCCCATGGGTTAATTGTCCTTTGTCCTGGATTATTCAATATGTCCGTCTGGTTTTTGTCTATAACAGTCCATCAGTCATAAATATAAAGTGCGAGTGTCCTCGTCAAATTATCCTTATACCCGAAGTCAAATATTTCAACTAATTGGGGACTTAAACTGTAACAAGGTCTTAATACTTTGTTTAATAATTACACCAGGATATCGACTGAGTGTAACCCAAGGTTTTAATACTTTGTTATCAATTATGCCAAGTGTCCTTGTACATAATTTCATCCCTGTTTTAATAATTCTAGTGACTATTAATCCATTCCCGTATCCGGTTAAATGAACGATTATTCGTACATATAAATATCCCGTCCATCGTGTCCGATCGAGTGTATATGGTTATTTATAGGTATGTCCAATTGTAAATCTTTATATTAAAATTAACAAACTATCATTTAGTTAAACAAATATAAAGCCCATTAATAGCCCATAGTCTAATTTCCACAAGTGTCGTTCTTTTGTCCAAACCCCAATTATGGTACAAAGCTCAATTACCCAAATTTAAATATTTAGCCCAACATCATGATTACTTCGTTTTAAATAAGCATAATAATAACTTAGCTACGAGACATTAATGTAAAAAGGTTGAACATAACTTACAATGATTAAAAATAGCGTAGCGTTACACGGACAGAATTTCGACTTACACCCTTACAACATTCGCTAACATACCCTTATTATTAGAAATTAAAATTAAAATTATAATTATATATATATATATATATATATATATATATATATATATATATATATATATATATATATATATATCGTATGTGAGATAGAGAGATGGATGGATATATATTTTTGATGCACCAAACTGCGACTTTTATAGGCATGTGGGCTGGAAAAGGGCCTCATACGATCGCATGGGCTTTGCCCTTCAAGGCCATGCGATCGCATGGCCAGCTGGGGAGGCTCAAAAGTCTTTAAAAACGTGGGCTGCTTATTTATTTATTATATAATGTAATATATATAATAAAATTTAATTATATATATATTATATTATATTCTTGTACACCGTTGACTTGTAATTTTTAGTCCGTTGCGTCGAGCGTTGAGAGTTGACTCTGGTCCCGGTTCCGGATTTTCGAACGTCCTTGCGGACAATTTAATATCTTGTACTTTGCGTTTTGAATCTTGTACTCTTGTAATTCTGAGACGTTTCTTATCAATAATTGGAACCTCTTTGATTGTACTTTGTACTTTTGAGCTTTTTGGTAGTTTGCGTCTTCAATTCGTCGAATCTGTCTTTTGTCTTCACCTTTTATTATTTAAACGAATATCACTTGTAAATAGAACAATTGCAACTAAAAGCTTGTCTTTCTTGAGGGATAATGCTATAAAATATATGTTCGTTTTTAGCATTATCACAACCATAGAATGTAGTTTCACGTACTTGTGTCTATTTTGTAAATCATTTATAAAACCTGCATGTATTCTCATCCCAAAAATATTAGATTTTAAAAGTGGGACTATAACTCACTTTCACAGATATTTCCTTCCTTGAAAATAAGACTTGGCCACGGATCGATTCACGAACCTATAAAAATATGTACATATATATCAAAGTATGATCAAAATATAATTACAACTATTTTTATTATGTTTTAAAGATTTGAGTGTATTAAGTCAGCTGTCCTCGTTAGTAACCTACAACTAGTTGTCCACAGTTAGATGTACAGAAATAAATCGATATATATTATCTTGAATCAATCCACGACCCAGTGTATACACGTCTCAGGCTAGATCACAACTCAAAGTATATATATTTTTGGAATCAACCTCAACCCTGTATAGCTAACTCCAACATTACTGCATATAGAGTGTCTATGGTTGTTCCAAATAATATATATACATGGGTCGATATGATATGTCAAAACATTTGCATACGTGTCTATGGTATCCCAAGATTACATAATATATTAGAATACATGTATAATACAATATAAGTTAGCTAGGATATGTTTTGTATAGATTTGTTAAACATTTCCTGTAGCTAAAAAGATCAAAAATATCCAATCTTTATTTACCCATAACTTCTTCATTTTAAATCCGTTTTGAGTGAATAAAATTGCTATGGTTTCATATTGAAATCTAATTTAAGAATCTAAACATAAAAAGTATAGGTTTATAGTCAGAATTTAAGTTACATGTCAATTACTAAAGAGGTAGTCATTTTTGTCGAAAGAACGACATCTTGATGACCATTTTGAAAAACATACTTTCACTTTGAGTTTAACTAAGATTTTTGGATATAGTTTCATGTTCATATAAAAAATCATTTTCCCAGAAGAACAACTTTTAAATCAAAGTTTATCATAGTTTTTAATTATACAAACCAAAACAGCCCCCGGTTTCACTACGACGGCGTATATCCGATTTTATGGTGTTCATCGTGTTTTCAGGTTTTAAATCATTAAGTTAGCATATCATATAGATATAGAACATGTGTTTAGTTTATTTTAAAAGTCAAGTTAGAAGGATTAACTTTTGTTTGCGAACAAGTTTAGAATTAACTAAACTATGTTCTAGTGATTACAAGTTTAAACCTTCGAATAAGATAGCTTTATATGTATGAATCGAATGATGTTATGAACATCATTACTACCTCAAGTTTTCTGGATAAAACTACTGGAAATGAAAAAAATGGATCTAGCTTCAAAGGATCCTTGGATGGCTTGAAAGTTCTTGAAGCAGAATCATGACACGAAAACAGTTCAAGTAAGATTTTCACTCGAAATAAGATTGTTATAATTGTAGAAATTGAATCAAAATTTGAATATGAATATTACCTTGAATTAGAAAGATAACCTACTGTAAATAATAAAGGTTCCTTGATCTTAGATGATTACTTGGAATGGATTAGAAAGCTTGGAAGTAGACTTGCAAACTTGGAAGTATTCTTGATTTTTATGAAACTATACTTATGGAATTTATGAAGAACACTTAGAACTTGAAGATGGAACTTGAGAGAGATCAATTAGATGAAGAAAATTGAAGAATGAAAGTGTTTGTAGGTGTTTTTGGTCGTTGGTATATGGATTAGATATAAAGGATATGTAATTTTGTTTTCATGTAAATAAGTCATGAATGATTACTAATATTTTTGTAATTTTATGAGATATTTCAAGCTAGTTGCCAAATGATGGTTCCCACATGTGTTAGGTGACTCACATGGGCTGCTAAGAGATGATCATTGGAGTGTATATACTAATAGTACATACATCTAAAAGCTGTGTATTGTACGAGTACGAATACGGGTGCATACGAGTAGAATTGTTGATGAAACTGAACGAGGATGTAATTGTAAGAATTTTTGTTAAGTAGAAGTACTTTGATATGTATCTTGAAGTCTTTCAAAAGTTTAAGAATACATATCAAAACACAACATGTATATACATTCTAATGGAGTCGTTAAGTCTTCATTAGTCGTTACATGTAAGTGTTGTTTTGAAACCTTTAAGTTAACGATCTCAATTAATGTTGTTAACCCGATATTTATTATATCAAATGAGATGTTAAATTATTATATTATCATGATATTATGATGTATTAATATCTCTTAATATGATATATACATTAAAATATCGTTACAACGATAATCATTACATATAAGTCTCGTTTCGTAATTCTTGAGTTAGTAGTCTTGTTTTTACATATGTAGTTCATTGTTAACACACTTATTGATATATTTAAATATCATTTTATCATGTTAAATATAGTGTATCAATATCTTAATATGATACATATGTATTTAGTAGACGTTATCATAACGATAATCGTTATATATATCATTTCGAGTTTCTTAACTTAGTAATCTCATTTCTTATGTATATCACACATTGTTAATATACTTAGTGCGATACTTACTCATCATAATCTTATGTCAACCATATATATATATATATATGTCTATATATACCACAACATGTAGTTTTTACAATTTTGTAACGTTCGTGAATCGCCGGTTAACATGGGTGATCAATTGTCTATATGAAACTTATTTCATTTAATCAAGTCTTAACAAGTTTGATTGCTTAACACGTTGGAAACATTTAGTCATGTAAATATCAATCTCAATTAATATATATAAACATGGAAAAGTTCGGGTCACTACAGTACCTACCCGTTAAATAAATTTCGTCCCGAAATTTTAAGCTGTTGAAGGTGTTGACGAATCTTCTGGAAATAGATGTGGGTATTTCTTCTTCATCTGATCTTCACGCTCCCAGGTGAACTCGGGTCCTCTACGAGCATTCCATCGAACCTTAACAATCGGTATCTTGTTTTGCTTAAGTCTCTTAACCTCACGATCCATTATTTCGACGGGTTCTTCAATGAATTGAAGTTTTTCATTGATTTGGATTTCGTCCAACGGAATAGTGAGATCTTCTTTAGTAAAACATTTCTTCAAATTCGAGACGTGGAAAGTGTTATGTACAGCCGCGAGTTGTTGAGGTAGCTCTAGTTGGTAAGCTACTGGTCCGACACGATCTATAATCTTGAATGGTCCAATGTATCTTGGATTTAGTTTCCCCCGTTTACTAAATCGAACAACGCCTTTCCAAGGTGAAACCTTAAGCATGACCATTTCTCCAATTTCAAACTCTATATCTTTTCTTTTACCGTCCGCGTAGCTCTTTTGTCGACTCTTGGCGGTTTTCAATCGTTGTTGAATTTGGATGATTTTCTCAGTAGTTTCTTGTATTATCTCCGGACCCGTAATCTGTCTATCCCCCACTTCGTTCCAACAAATCGGAGACCTGAACTTTCTACCATAAAGTGCCTCAAACAGCGCCATCTCAATACTAGAATGATAACTGTTGTTGTAGGAAAATTCTGCTAACGGTAGGTGTGATGACCCGGGAATTTCCGACCAAATTTAAACCTAATCTTATTATGATTTCGACACGATAAACAAAGTCTATTAGATTGAGTCTTGAAATTTGTGAACTGTTTAAATGGATTCATTTGACCTTTGACTATTCTCGATGATTCACGAACCATTGCTTGTAAATATGTGTATATATAAATATATGTATAACATATAATAACATGAACATTAATTAACTATTATATACATTTAGTGTTATAAATAAATATGTACAATAAAATACATTGTAATAAAAACTATTATTTTATACGTATATTTCTTGTATATATATATTGTTATATCTAATTTAATTATTTAATATATATTTAGTTGCGTAGTAATTTTGTTATTTACAATTGTTTATATATATACATAGAGTATATTATATATATTTAATTTTGAGCTTAAATGGTAAATGTCTGTAACTTTCGGTTGACGTTTAATTATTTTTAAAATTGGTCTAATATATATATATAAAGTTTTAAAATAAAAGTTGTTCCAAAATTTGAATAAAAGATAATAGTTTTGATAAATATTTTTTTTACCTTTTCGAACCAAGTTTTTGTACTCCGTACATATAAATTGGAACAGAAAATAAATAATTTTTGAACCTTTTTGATCAGGTTTCAAACAGGTAATGAGTGAAATAATTAAATATGTTTAATCTAAAAATTTGGGATTTTTAGGAACACTTTTATGCGTTAACTGTTTAGATATGGACACGACCCGTAAAAACTGTCAGCACCATATGCCAAATGAAGGGCGGCTATGATTTCAATTACTGTATAACTTTTTCACTTCCAACTCACAATTGTATTATTTATTATTATTATTATTATTATTATTATTATTATTATTATTAATATTAATATTATTATTAATTATTATTAAATATTAATGTTAAAATTATATAAAGATATATAAGTATATATCTATCTACTCGATCAACAACAGAGGTGTTCCCTCTTCTTTATCTCTTACCACCACCACCGGCCACCTTGCACTATATGCAACCGCCGTCTGCCACCACACCACTCTCCCTCATCTTCTCTCTCTCTCTCTCTCTCTCTCTCTCTCTCTCTCTCTCTTTCTCTCTCTCTCTTAATCTCCTTCGTGAATTCACTCCATATTTAACATCGAATCACTAAACCGTCGACCACCATTAATCACCACTCTCACCATCGAACCACCACCGTGACTATCAATTCCGGCAACCAACCTCCTCCATCGTCACACCACCATCAGCAAGAACCCTTCTCTCTCTCATCCTCTCTCTCTCTATATAGATATTTTTTTTTTATGTGTTTCCTGCTGCAACCGTGACCCAAGAACACCATCACCGCCAGTTTACTCACCAAACTCTCGCCACCATCCTCCACCATGAAACCTCCTGCTGCAGCTGTGAACCCAACATCACCACGTTTTCTGTTACTATTTAAAACCGACACCCAACACCACCAATTTCACTATTTAAATATTTAGATTCGCTATTATATTTGTTCGTGTTCGAACAGCAGTATTAACTGCTATTTTGTATCTATTTCTGCAACAACAACAAAAACCCGAAGTAATGATGATGACATGGTAAACAAAGAAGAGTTATACAGTGGTCGACGTAATGATATTAGAAGATATAGATAATGATATCTTGATGATGACATGATTATGAAGGATGAAGACAATGAATACATGATGAAAGATGATGCTGTGATGATATGATGATGGTTGATATCGTGACGATGATGATAAATGATGAAGAAGATGAAAGAAAACAGAAATACGGAATATATAAATTTTAATCAGAGAGTATAACAGAAATAAATGGGTAGCATAATGGTCAAGTGTATTGGTGATTTTCGAGAGGTCCTTAGTTCGAATCTTGGCGGCAGCATTTTTTTATTTAACAAGAGAAACTGTTGGGCTGAGTAATTGTTGTTGGGCCGAAGAATACCAGGGCTGAGATGTTGGGCCGAGATTAGCAGTTGGGCTAGAACAATATTAATAAACGGGTTAACTATAGCTGGGTTGCAAAATAATTTAGGAAAACAAGACTGGATGAGTGGTTAAGTGTTGTTTGTGTGGTTAGCAAGAAGTCACGGGTTCGAACCCGGCCTGTGGCGTTTTTGTTTTAAAAAGCTTTAAAGGTAGCCTATTTTTACTATTTTTATTATTATTATATCTATTATTGTTATTATTGATTATTGTTATTAGTACTAAATATTATAATTGTTATTATTATAATTATCATTAAGTATTAGTTATCAATTATCATTATTATTATTACAATTATTGTTATAACTAAAAATGTTGTTATTACTACTAATATTATTATATTTATTAACTACTAATAGATGTATTATTATTATGATCATTATGTTAACATAACTACTATGACTAATATTATTATCACTTTGACTAAATAACGTCATTTAGTACTATTAGCGATATTAGGAGTATTATTAATATTAATGTAAGTATTATTCATGATTAGAATTATTATTATTGTTATTGAAAGGACCCGTTCCTATACATTATAAACGATTCACAATAGTTGATTACATCGCGAGGTATTTGACCTCTATATGATACGTTTTACAAACATTGCATTCGTTTTTAAAAGACAAACTTTCTTTACATCAAAAATTGACGGCATGCATACCATTTCATATTACATCCAACTATAATTGACTTAATATTAATCTTGATGAACTCAACGACTCGAATGCAACGTCTTTCAAAGTATGTCTTGAATGACTCCAAGTAATATCCTTAAAATGAGCTAATGCACAGCGGAAGAATTCTTTAATACCTGAAAATAAACATGCTTTAGAGTGTCAACCAAAAGGTTGGTGAGTTCATTAGTTTATCATAATCCATCATTTCCGTAATAGTAATAAACCACAAGATTTCAGTTTCTATAAATATCCGTACACTCGCAAGTGTATAAAAGTATTCTATAAGTTGTAGGCACCCGGTAACAAGCTTTAACGTTCATGTTTTACCCTCTAAAGTACACCAGATCAGGTGTGTTTAAAATAACCTCGAAGTACTAAAGCATCCCATAGTCAGGATGGGGTTTGTCAGACCCAATAGATCTATCTTTAGGATTCGCGCCTACCGTACATAGACAAGTAGTTTAATGTTACCAAGCTAAGGGTATATTTCTGGTTTAAACCCACATAGAATTAGTTTTAGTACTTGTGCCTATTTCGTAAAACATTTATAAATCAGCGCATGTATTCTCAGCCCAAAAATATATATAAAAAGAGAGCAAATGAAACTCACAATACTGTATTTCGTAGCAATTATGTATATGACGGCACTGAACAAGTGCAGTGTTTGTCTCAGATTCACGAACCTATATTAAGTATATATATATTTATATGTTGGTCAATATCTGTCTAACAATTTAGGTCAAGTCGTAGTGTATCACAATCCTAATGCTCGAGACCGACATGCAAAAGTCAACAAAAGTCAACTTGACCCAAAATGACTTCCAAAATCTATACATGTTTATTATATAACTTATATATATAGTAGTTTTATATATTTAAATATATTTATCAGATCTTATTATACTAAATAATACAAGTCATTTATTAATAAATAAAAATTTATATTAAAATTCATATATGATAAAAATATACTTTTATATATCTCAAATAATAAAATTTATAAAATTCACTTAATATCATAAAAATATAGTGGTATGTATTATTAATGTAATTACATTACGTGTGGTAAAAATATCTTTGTACGCATATTTATTTGATAAAATAATATTGATAATAATAATAATGATAAAAATAATAAAATGATAGTTTCAATAAAAATATTAATTTTTAATAATAAAGATAATTTTAGTAATAACATCAACTGATAACAGTTTATAATAATCGTTTTAATAATAATATTAAAATTAATGATAATTCAGTTGACCATATCTTTTAATCCGTTCATCGAAACCACACGATTTCTAAATGAAAAGTTATTAATTTTTTTCTTCAGATTTTCAACGACATGCATATCATATAACTTATCTCAGTAGCATATGTATCAAATTCGTGATTTATCATAAACTATTTAACGACGAAACTAAGCATACAAACATGCATAATCATATATACTCGAGCACTAGTCAGGGATACACTATTAATATATAAAAGATAAGATATGAATGCTCACGTATCAATATTGTGATTCAATATTGCAGGAAAGTACGTAGACGCAAAGAAAATGATAAACGTTAGGTTGACCTCACGAGCAATACCCTCGATCAATACCCATAACCTTCATAGCTATAACCCATAATTTCCTTAGCTCTATCCCATTTGAAAACTTATTTTGAAATCATCTGAATATAACTCCGTCGTAGTATTTTATGTACACTAATAATATCTTGAAATAATACTAAGTAAATATATATATATATATATATATATATATATATATATATATATATATATATATATATATATATATATATATATATATATATATATATATATATATATATATATATATATATATATATGTGTATATGTAATTCGATTGAGATAGTTTAGAGAAATATATTTTCAAGTTTCTATGAAATAATGAAACCTATTGAATTCTATTTATAATAGATTTTTGAATTATTAAAGTGAATTATTAAAGTGAATTATTAAAGTATGAATTATTAAAGTGAATTATTAAAGTGAATTATTAAAGTATGAATTATTAAAGTGAATTATTAAAGTATGAATTATTAAAGTGAATTATTGAAGTATGAATTATTAAAGTTAAAGTAAAGTAAAAGTAAAGTAAAGGTAAAGTTAAAGCATAGTAAAAGTATAAAACCATGTACGTATAATACGCGTATAAAAATATATATAATATTAATTTAAATCGTTATATATATATATATATATATATATATATATATATATATATATATATATATATATATATATATATATATATATATATTTAATAAAATAAAATATAAATATCGTTATCTTTATCATACTGGTTAAGTAATGAGTTGTCAAAAAAAAAATAGATTTCTTAAATCACAGTGGACCTCATAACATAGGCCCGTAATCATATCATAATGTATCTGATAATTCAATCATTTGATATTATCTCTTAATTCTGTCGATAAATATATCGAAACAAATATGTTTATGTAAAGTATCATATATCTAATACTTTGTTAATGTTTTCAGTTAATATTATATATTATATATACATATCTATATACACATAATTGTTCGTGAATCGTCGAACACGGTCAAAGGGTAATTGATTACATGAATGTAGTTCTAAACTTTTTGAGATTCAACATTACAAATTCTGCTTATCGTGTCAGAAACATATAAAGGTTAAGTTTAAATTTGGTCGTAAATTTCGAGGTCGTCACAGTACCTACCCGTTAAAGAAATTTCGTCCCGAAATTTGATCGAGGTCGTCATGGCTAACTATAAAAATGTTTTCATGACGAATATGAGTTGATAAATAGAGTTTCATCATTACTGAGTAATGTAGATAAAACGATTCGATTATGTGAAGCGTACGAGGGTAGCTGTCACAACAGTTTGAGATAGAAATTTAACTTTTGACGTAGTCACGGTGGATTTCTGGAATTCAAGGGATTTAAAGAAATCTTTAAAATCTGAATAAAATTTGATTCTTCGGAGATTAAGGAATAGGATCATCTTTGGTTAAATGCGATAATCTGTTTTGATTGCTCTGTCGAATATTTCATTATAAATCCACCCTCTTTATTTCCTTTATATTTTGGAGTTCCATCCTTTTGTTTTCTCTTCTCGACTTTAAGTCAGTGAATAATGGTTCAGAATTCGTAAGTATGGAGTTTCGAACGAACATGACTAATGTTCTAAGGAAGAAATTGTAATAGCACGATCTTGATTGGTTAAATTACCAGAATTCAAGAGAAACGACAGAATTATCAAGAAATTATGTTCTTGATATGTTTAGAGATTAGATAGAATGTAAGAGTCGCGTAACATGGCACATGATGACGTTATGGTCTGTGAATCATCATGTTTCATTAGAAACTCAGCATGACTTACTGTAATATAATCACGTTGATCAAGTGTCATTATATTATACTAACTCATGCTTCAGTTCCCAACACTACTTCGAAAACATTCATACTTCAAACTTGAAGATTTCAGATTTTAGAAACTAAACAGTTTCCTTTATGATATAACACTGATATCGCGAAGAGATAAATGATTTCGGACAAGAATACTTATGAAAATATCCTCAGAAATATCGAAGATATTTATGATGATATTTTTGGAATTTCTAAGATCAAAGGTTGATGAAGAAAGATTTTCCGCAAGATTTTAACATGACTTCGAAGCAGGATATTCTCTAAAGATTTAATCGGATCTAGAATTACCTGGATTCTTTGAATATAGGGTTTGGTCCTTGTATTTGTCCTTGGTCTCCTTCATGGTTAGCTCAATCTATTTTTCAGTACCAAATTTTCTATCGAGCGTTCCCAACATTCCATTCTTTATTATTAAACTTTTGGCCGTTTAGACCATCTACGATTTTGCTGTTTTCTCTGCATTTAATGCTACCATATCTGGGTCATCGGTTATCAATCCGAGGTGGTTTTAAGAGAATTGTGTTTTTAGATGATTAAACGTTGATGGTAATATGGTGGAATATAAAAGGTTCCCCGGTAACAATAAAGAGCACGCATATATATCAAAATTATGATATGGTTGTTCCGAACGAAAAGTCGAAGTTGATTTGCTGGAGCTGTGACAAAATTTGCTACTTTGAAAAGGAATTGCAAAGTGATTTTCGGTAATAACAACGCCCAGGGAGCTAGCACAGATACGTGTTAAATGTTTACTCAGGTTCCGAGTGTTTTCAGGTGCATAACTATATGCATCGATCTTTTCTTCCGTAGATGAAGTGCGGTTAGTTTATCCTCTCGATTAAGGTGTTTTCAAGAATCATGAAAGATTTGAATGCAGATTGTAATCGTCAAGATACAAATGAAGTTTAGGATGAAATCAAGTGGCAAACTTGAAGAATTTTTTAGTTTCATATGTTATAATCAATATTTTAATTCATTATAATTGTCCAATGTTATTAGTCCACAGTCGATAGTCCACAATTAACAGTCCAATAATTCATATATAGTTTAATATATAATATTTTAATTAATTAATACGTATCGTGACCCGTATACATGTCTCAGACTCGATCACAACTCAAAGTATATATATTATTGTAGAATCAACCTCAACCCTGTATAGCTAACTCTAGCATTACTGCATATAGAGTGTCTTTGGTTATTCCAAATAATATATATATATATATATATATATATATATATATATATATATATATATATATATATATATGCGTCGATATGATATGTCAAAACCTTGTATACGTGTCTCGATATTTAAAATGCGTAAAAATAAATAACAGAAATTAAATGACGATAAATAAAATTGCAAGAATATAAATTGCAATAAATAAATTGTGATAAATAAAATGTAATCAGTTAGCTAGGAACAGTTAGCTAGGAACAGTTAGCGTGAATTCTTAACAAAATTTCTCATAGTTAATTTGTTTGTTTCTAACAAATTTTATTTTGTCCAATGTTTTCTTCATTATGCCACTTGTTGGATTCTGATAGGTCAAAATCCAAATATAAAATTGGATGAAAATGATTATTCTGCGGTGAACGGATACGTATATCGGTGGTTGTAAGTAGGATAGTAAATGACTGTTGAATCAGATTCGAAAAATGTACAATGTAACTTATTAATGTGAAATCTAAATATTCCTCGGGTATTACCTACCCGTTAAAATATTTTCACCATTAACAGTTTGTACAAAAGAATTTTTAATTACAATCTTTATGAAAAAAATATATATACCTATATATTTTCTTCGGATGTAATCATGGATTTAATGAGTCAATATGATATTAAACTCATTTGATTTACCGTTAGAACAAGAATATATAATCTCTAAAACATTAGAGATTACATAATCGCTATGTCGAATGAAAATAAATGATGTAGAACGTCATGTAGAACAATGATTATACTCGAGGTACAGAATGAGATGTTGAAGCTGGTGACGCGGATGTTGTTGGTGGTGGTACTAGTGCTGTTGGTGCTGAGGCTAGTGATGTTACTGGTGTTGGTGATACTGCAGGTGCTTGCAAATTGTGTACCATGCTCTCTAAAGTTAACACTCGAGCTCCGAGTTCTTTAACTTCTTCTACTAACCCTGGCTGGTTATCGGTGTGGGGTAAAGGTCGGATATCTTCTCTAGTTCCGTTAATGGTAGTCTCAAGACGAAAAATTCTTGCAAAAAGGGTATAAACGGTGTTGCGAACGGGTTCGCCGGTTAGCGGGTCAAGTACTCCAAGGTTAGGTGGTAGATTTGGTTCATGATATGGAGTACCTTCTTCCCTTCTCCATAGGGTGAGTATGTCGCGAACCCACCCCCATTTTCTCCAGTAATCACGGTAGTTGATTGGTTGGTGTGCTCCTGTCACGCTGTCTTCGGAGTCAGAGGAACTTGGTCGATTCGTAGAGGCCATCTTAAGCGATCACAGAAAAGATTTTTAGTATGAAGAGTTTAGTGACAGAAATTGATAGTTGGATGGTATTCTCAATGCATAATGTGCATAGATATATATAGTACCAGGATCCCTTAAATTACGGAGAAATTTACGAGAGATATCAGGCAAGGTCTACAGTAACAGGTACGCTAAGATATGAATTTTGTCTATACACTTATTCATGCAATCAATGCAGTAAAAGGTGTCTAGACTAAGAATAATGAGCAGGTAATTTCCTAAAGATGATAAGCAGATGATTTCCGACAAAAATGATAAGCGAAACTTTTGACATGCAGACATGGTCGAAGTCCAGACTCACTAATGCATCCTAACGACTATCAGTTAGACACACTAATGCAGACCTGGTTCGCTAAGACCATCGCTCTGATACCAACTAAAAGGACCCGTTCATATACATTATAAACGATTCACAATATTGATTACATCGCGAGGTATTTGACCTCTATATGATACGTTTTACAAACATTGCATTCGTTTTTAAAAGACAAACTTTCTTTACATCAAAAATTGACGGCATGTATACCATTTCATATTACATCCAACTATAATTGACTTAATATTAATCTTGATGAACTCAACGACTCGAATGCAACGTCTTTCAAAGTATGTCTTGAATGACTCCAAGTAATATCCTTAAAATGAGCTAATGCACAGCGGAAGAATTCTTTAATACCTGAAAATAAACATGCTTTAAAGTGTTAACCAAAAGGTTGGTGAGTTCATTAGTTTATCATAATCCATCATTTTCGTAATAGTAATAGACCACAAGATTTCAGTTTCTATAAATATCCGTACACTCGCAAGTGTATAAAAGTATTCTATAAGTTGTAGGCACCCGGTAACAAGCTTTAACGTTCATGTTTTACCCTCTGAAGTACACCAGATCAGGTGTGTTTAAAATAACCTCGAAGTACTAAAGCATCCCATAGTCAGGATGGGGTTTGTCAGACCCAATAGATCTATCTTTAGGATTCGTGCCTACCGTACATAGACAAGTAGTTTAATGTTACCAAGCTAAGGGTATATTTCTGGTTTAAACCCACATAGAATTAGTTTTAGTACTTGTGCCTATTTCGTAAAACATTTATAAATCAGCGCATGTATTCTCAGCCCAAAAATATATATAAAAAGGGAGCAAATGAAACTCACAATACTGTATTTCGTAGCAATTATGTATATGACGGCACTGAACAAGTGCAGTGTTTGTCTCGGATTCACGAACCTATATTAAGTATTTATATATTTATATGTTGGTCAATATCTGTCTAACAATTTAGGTCAAGTCGTAGTGTATCACAATCCTAATGCTCGAGACCGACATGCAAATGTCAACAAAAGTCAACTTGACCCAAAATGACTTCCAAAATCTATACATGTTTATTATATAACTTATATATAGTAGTTTTATATATTTAAATATATTTATCAGATCTTATTATACTAAATAATACAAGTCATTTATTAATAAATAAAAATTTATATTAAAATTCATATATGATAAAAATATACTTTTATATATCTCAAATAATAAAATTTATAAAATTCACTTAATATCATAAAAATATAGTGGTATTTATTATTAATGTAATTACATTACGTGTGGTAAAAATATCTTTGTACGCATATTTATTTGATAAAATAATATTGATAATAATAATAATGATAAAAATAATAAAATGATAGTTTCAATAAAAATATTAATTTTTAGTAATAAAGATAATTTTAGTAATAACATCAACTGATAACAGTTTATAATAATCGTTTTAATAATAATATTAAAATTAATGATAATTCAGTTGACCATATCTTTTAATCCATTCATCGAAACCACACGATTTCTAAATGAAAAGTTATTAATTTTTTTCTTCAGATTTTCAACGACATGCATATCATATAACTTATCTCAGTAGCATATGTATCAAATTCGTGATTTATCATAAACTATTTAACGACGAAACTAAGCATACAAACATGCATAATCATATATACTCGAGCACTAGTCAGGGATACACTATTAATATATAAAAGATAAGATATGAATGCTCACGTATCAATATTGTGATTCAATATTGCAGGAAAGTACGTAGACGCAACGAAAATGATAAACGTTAGGTTGACCTCACGAGCAATACCCTCGATCAATACCCATAACCTTCATAGCTATAACCCATAATTTCCTTAGCTCTATCCCATTTGAAAACTTATTTTGAAATCGTCTAAATATAACTCCGTCGTAGTATTTTATGTACACTAATAATATCTTGAAATAATACTACGTAAATATATATATATATATATATATATATATATATATATATATATATATATATATATATATATATATATATATATATATATATATATATATATATATATATATATATATGTAATTCGATTGAGAGAGTTTAGAGAAATATATTTTCAAGTTTCTATGAAATAATGAAACATATTGAATTCTATTTATAATAGATTTTTGAATTATTAAAGTGAATTATTAAAGTATGAATTATTAAAGTGAATTATTAAAGTATGAATTATTAAAGTGAATTATTAAAGTGAATTATTAAAGTATGAATTATTAAAGTGAATTATTAAAGTATGAATTATTAAAGTGAATTATTAAAGTATGAATTATTAAAGTGAATTATTAAAGTATGAATTATTAAAGTGAATTATTAAAGTATGAATTATTAAAGTTAAAGTAAAGTAAAAGTAAAGTAAAGGTAAAGTTAAAGTATAGTAAAAGTATAAAACCGTGTACGTATAATACTCGTATAAAAATATATATAATATTAATTTAAATCGTTATATATATATATATATATATATATATATATATATATATATATATATATATATATATATATATATATATATATATATATATATATATATTTAATAAAATAAAATATAAATATCGTTATCTTTATCATACTGGTTAAGTAATGAGTTGTCAAAAAAAAATAGATTTCTTAAATCACAGTGGACCTCATAACATAGGCCCGTAATCATATCATAATGTATCTGATAATTCAATCATTTGATATTATCTCTTAATTCTGTCGATAAATATATCGAAACAAATATGTTTATGTAAAGTATCATATATCTAATACTTTGTTAATGTTTTCAGTTAATATTATATATTATATATACATATCTATATACACATAATTATTCGTGAATCGTCGAACACGGTCAAAGGGTAATTGATTACATGAATGTAGTTCTAAACTTTTTGAGATTCAACATTACAAATTCTGCTTATCGTGTCAGAAACATATAAAGGTTAAGTTTAAATTTGGTCGGAAATTTCCGGGTCGTCACAGTTATTAAGAATATAATACAAACCATTACAATTATCATTAATATTAGTATTAATATCAATATTATTATTTTTATCAAAAACTATTAATATTATCATTATTATGAGATTATTATTAAAACTATCATTAACAGTAAAGATTTATATTTTTATAGTTATTATTATACCATTATATTTGTCACTAAGAATAATAACATTATTTACATAAATACTTAATTATAACAAACCAATGAATTTTAGATATAATACTAACCATACATATATTTATATATATACAAATTAAATAAATAATATATAAGGATATAGTATATGAAATTGTTCGAGTATGGTTATATGTATTAATAAATATACAAATGAGATAGGTTCGTGAATCCGAGGCCAACCCTGCATTGTTCAGTTGTTTAATGTCGTTATATGTATTTTTACTACAAAATACAGTATGGTGAGTTTCATTTGCCTTTTTACCCTTTATATTTTTGGGCTGAGAATACATGCGCATTTTTTTATAAATGTTTTACGAAATGGACACAAGTAATCGAAACTACATTATATGGTTGAATTATCGAATCGAATATCACCCTTTTTAGTCTGGTAATCTAAGAATTAGGGAACAGACACCCTAATTGACGTGAATCCTAAAGATAGATCTATCGGGCCTAACAAGCCCCATCCAAAGTACCGGATGCTTTAGTACTTCGAAATTTATATCATGTCCAAAGGAGGATCCCGGAATGATGGGGATATTCTTATATGCATATTGTGAATGTCGGTTACCAGGTGTTCAATCCATATGAATGATTATTTTTGTCTCTATGCATGGGACGTATATTTATGTGAAATAAAAATCTTGTGGTCTATTAAAATGATGGAAATGATTATTTATGTTAAACTAATAAACTCACCAACCTTTTGGTTGACACTTTAAAGCATGTTTATTCTCAGGTACGATAGAAATCTTCCGATGTGCATTTGCTCATATTAGAGATATTACTTGGAGTCATTCATGACATATTTCAAAAGACGTTGCATTCGAGTCGTCGAGTTTATCAAGATTATTATTAAGTCAATTATAGTTGGATGTATTATGAAATGGCATGCATGTCGTCAACTTTTGATGTAAAGAAAGTTTGTCTTTCGAAAAACGAATGCAATGTTTGTAAAATGTATCATATAGAGGTCATGAACCTCGCGATGAAATCAACTATTGTGAATCGTTTATAATCGATATGGACTTCGTCCAGATGGATTAGGACGTTTTATGAAAGTTGGTATCAGAGCGGTGGTCTTAGCGAACCGGGTCTTGCATTAGTGTGTCTAACTGATAGTCGTTTGGATGCATTAGTGAGTCTGGACTTCGACCATGTCTGCATGTCAAAAGTTTTGCTTATCATTTCGTGTCAAAAATTACCTGCTTATCATTCTTAGAGAATCACTTGCGTATCATCCTTAGTCTAGACACATCTTATTGCATTGATTGCATGATTAGTGTATAGACAAAATTCATATCTTAGCATATCTGCTAATTCAAATCATAGCGTATCTGTTATTGTAAACTTTGTCTGACATTTTCTGTAGATTCCTCCGTAACTTATGGGATTTTAGTATTATATATGCATCTGTAAATTATGTATTGCAGGGTACTAATCTACATCTTATAATCTATTTCTTATCAAAAATCCTTCATCTGATCGTACGAGATGAATTCCCCAACCAGTTCGAGTCCCTCAGATTTCGATAGCTATTCCGATAGTTATTCCGACAGCTATTCCGACATGGATATTCACCTAAGCTCCGAAAGCGGTGTAACCAGAATGAATCCATCAATCAACCATCCCCAATTCATCTGATGGGTTCGTAGTCGACTTAATCAATGGAGACGCGAAGAAGGCGATCCTTTTCACCAACCGAATTTACCTCTTGACGAAGAACCCGAAGCACTTACCGGCGAATCAGCCCAAAATACCATCTTCAGCCTTATTTCTCGAATATCTCGCCACGATTATATTCTATCTAAAATTCTAAATTTTATTCATCCGCTCGTTCCGACCGACAATCATCCCGGAGTAATAGCAGAAGTCAACGAGCTTCGGGCTCGAGTTGTAGCTTTGGAAAAATATGGTGCAAAATTTACCAGCTTCAGCAACATCACTGGCACCAACAGTACCACCAACATCAATACCAGTACCACCAACAACCCAAGTTTCAACATCACACGCCTCAACATCTCATTATGTACCCCGAGCATAATCATCATTCTACGTATCATTTTACATCATTTATCTTCGTTCGACATGGCGATTATGAAATCTCTAATGTTTTAGAGATTATATATTCTAGTTCTAACGGTAAACCAAATGAGTTTAATATCATATTAACTCAATGAATCCATGATTACATCTGAAGAAAATATATATGTATATATGTTTTCATAAAGATTGTAATTAAAAATTCTTTCGTACAAAGTGTTAATCGTGAAAATATTTTAACGGGTAGGTAATACCCGAGGAATATTCAGATTTCACATTAATAAATTACACTGTATATTCTTCGAAGCTGATTCAACAGTCGTTTACTATACTACTTACATCCACCAATATGTGTATCCGTTCACCGCAGAATAACCATTTTTATTCAAATTCATATTTGGATTTTGATTTATCATAATCCAACAAGTGACATAATGAAGAAAACATTGGACAAAATAAAATTTGTTAGAAACAAACAAATTAACTATGAGAAATTTTGTTAAGAATCCACGCTAACTGTTCCTAGCTAACTGATTACATTTTATTTATCGCAGTTTATTTATCGCAATTTTATTTATCGTCATTTAATTTCTGTTATTTACTTTACGCACTTTATTTATCGTCATTTAAATTCTATTATTTATTTTACGCACTTTAAATGTCAGGACACGTATACAAGGTTTTGACATATCATATCGACCCATCTATATATATTATTTGGAATAACCATAGACACTCTATATGTAGTAATGCGAGAGTTAGCTATACAGGGTTGAGGTTGATTCTACAATAATATATATAGTTTGAGTTGTGATCGAGTCTGAGACATGTACACGGGTCACGATACGTATTAATTAATTCGAATATTATATAGTAAACTATATATGAATTATTATTTGTACACTGCTAACTGTGGACTATCAACTAAGGACTATCAACATTGGACAATTAAAATAAATTAAAATAAATTAAAATATTGACTATAAAATATGAAACTAAACAATTCTTCAAGTTTGCCACTTGATTTCATCTTAAACCTCATTTGTATTTTGATGATTACAATCTGCGTTTAAACCTTTTATGATTCTTGAAAACACCTCAATCGAGAGGATGAACCAACCGAACTTCATCTACGGAAGGAAAAATTTATGCATATAGTTATGCACCTGAGAAACTCTCGGCAACTGAGTAAAAGTTTAACATGTAGTCGCGTCAGATCCTTTGGCATTTATTAGCAAAAATAACTTTGCGATCCCTTTTCAAAGTAGCCAATTTTGTCACAGCTCCAGCAAGCCAACTTCGACTTTTCATTCGAAGTAGCCTTACTATAAACCTGATATATACGATTACCCTTTTGATACCGGAGTATTTTTTTATATTCCGCCATATTTCCAGCAGACGTACCAGCAATCTCGTTGCCTCTTGGCTAAAATCTCTCTGATAAATCACTATATTTATTCATTAAAACTCTATCATATACTCATCCGCATCTTGTAACGAGAACTGCCATACCAATTACCGGGAATCAATAATCAGTACTTTGAAAACTCACAGCATATCTACATCAATAGTTATATGTATGATATTTATCTCTTAGAATTATGATCTTTCATTCTGAAATTCTTAAAAGCACTCAGTCTACAAATCAATACTTTGAATGTTGAAAAGCTGAATGAAGCAGTAGAAACCGTAGACAACTGTAAACGACCTTAATCATCGGAAGTTTGATGATAAAGAATGGTATGTTGGAAAAGCTCGGAAAAGTTGGAACTGAAAAACAGATTTAGCAAACCATGAAGGAAACCAAGGCCAAATACAAGGACTATACCATATATTCAAAGAAACCAGGTAATTCTGAATCCGATGAAACCTTCAACGAATATCTAGCTCCGTACTCATGTTAAAATCTTGCGGAAAAATCTTTCTTTATCAATCATCGAACTTAGAAATTCCAAAATATCATCATAAATATCTTCGATATTTCTGAGGATATTTTCATAAATATTCTCGTCCGAAATTATTTATCTCTTCGTGCTATCTGTGTTATATTATAAAGGAAACTATTTTAGTTTCTAAATTCTGAAACATTCGAATTTAAATTATGAATGATTTTGAAGTAGTGTTGGAAATTGATGCATGAGTTAGTATAATATAATGACACTTGATCAACGTGATTATATTACAGTAAGTCATGCTGAGTTTCTAATGGAACGTGATGATTCACAGACCCTAACGTCATCATGTGCCATGTTACATAACTCTTTCATTCTACTTAACTCCTGAACAAATCATGAAAATGTATTCTTGATGGTTCTATTTTCCGTGATGTTGATAAATTTGAAAATCAAATCGTGCTATCACGTTCCTTCCTGCTTAGGACATTATAATCATTCGAAACTCTATATCTACGAATTCTGGACCATTATTCACTTGACTTGAAGTTGGGAAGAGAAAACAAAAGCATAGAGCTTTGAAATTTAAGGGAGAATATAAAGCCCGATAACAACACATAAATTACAAACAGTGTATATCAATGTTTATCGCAACATAAAGACACGGGAGAATTAAAAACATTATAATCCCAAGGGCGAAGTAGAAGAAAGCAGATTCCTCTGGTGGAAGTTGGAAAAGGAGAATGATTGTTGCGATAGTAAGGATGAGGACAAGGATCAGAACTGGATTAAGCATTTTTAGAATCTTTTGGATGTATGAAACAAGAAGGAAAGTATAGGAATGATGAGAATAATGGAACGGGAGAGCTTAATTTATCATGGAGATGTCAGACAGGGTAATCGAGGCAGATCACCGTATTTAATTATAGAGATCTTAATTTCCTTATTCGTTGAAGAATCAAATCTTTTAGATTTCGAAGATTTTCTTTATATCCCTTGAATTCCGGAATTCAACCAAGACAACGTCAAAAGTTAAGACGCACCCTATTTTCTAAAATCCACCGTGACTATGTCAAAAGTTAAACCTCTATCTCAATCTTTTGTGACAGCTTCACTCGTACGCTTTACATAATCGAATTATTTTATCTGTATTATTCAATAATGATAAAACTCTATTTATCAGCTCATATTCGTCAGGGAAACATATTTATTGTTAGCCATGACGACCTCAATCAAATTTCGGGACGAAATACCTTTAACGGGTAGGTACTGTGATGACTCGGGAATTTCCGACCAAATTTAAACCTAATCTTATTATGATTTCGACATGATAAACAAAGTCTATTAGATTGAGTCTTGAAATTTGTGAACTGTTTAAATGGATTCATTTGACCTTTGACTATTCTCGATGATTCACGAACCATTGCTTGTAAATATGTGTATATATAAATATATGTATAACATATAATAACATGAACATTAATAAACTATTATATACATTTAGTGTTATAAATAAATATGTACAATAAAATACATTGTAATAAAAACTATTATTTTATACGTATATTTCTTGTATATATATGTTGTTATATCTGATTTAATTATTTAATATATATTTAGTTGCGTAGTAATTTTGTTATTTACAATTGTTTATATATATACATAGAGTATATTATATATATTTAATTTTGAGCTTAAATGGTAAACGTCTGTAACTTTCGGTTGACGTTTAATTATTTTTAAAATAGGTCTAATATATATATATAAAGTTTTAAAATAAAAGTTGTTCCAAAATTTGAATAAAAGATAATAGTTTTGATAAATATTTTTTTTACCTTTTCGAACCAAGTTTTTGTACTCCGTACATATAAATTGGAACAGAAAATAAATAATTTTTGAACCTTTTTGATCAGGTTTCAAACAGGTAATGAGTGAAATAATTAAATATGTTTAATCTAAAAATTTGGGATTTTTAGGAACACTTTTATGCGTTAACTGTTTAGATATGGACACGACCCGTAAAAACTGTCAGCACCATATGCCAAATGAAGGGCGGCTATGATTTCAATTACTGTATAACTTTTTGACTTCCAACTCACAATTGTATTATTTATTATTATTATTATTAATATTAATATTATTATTAATTATTATTAAATATTAAGGTTAAAATTATATAAAGATATATAAGTATATATCTATCTACTCGATCAACAACAGAGGTGTTCCCTCTTCTTTATCTCTTACCACCACCACCGGTAACCTTGCACCATAAGCAACCGTCGTCTGCCACCACACCACTCTCCCTCATCTTCTCTCTCTCTCTCTCTCTCTCTCTCTCTCTCTCTCTCTCTCTCTCTCAATCTCCTTCGTGAATTCACTCCATATTTAACATCGAATCACTAAACCGTCGACCACCATTAATCACCACTCTCACCATCGAACCACCACCGTGACTATCAATTCTGGCAACCAACCTCCTCCATCGTCACACCACCATCAGCAAGAACCCTTCTCTCTCTCATCCTCTCTCTCTCTATATAGATATTTTTTTGTGTGTGTTTCCTGCTGCAACTGTGACCCAAGAACACCATCACCGCCAGTTTACTCACCAAACTCTCGCCACCGTCCTCCACCATGAAACCTCCTGCTGCAGCTGTGAACCCAACATCACCACGTTTTCTATTACTATTTAAAACTGACACCCAACACCACCAATTTCACTATTTAAATATTTAGATTCGCTATTATATTTGTTCCTATTCGAACAGCAGTATTAACTGCTATTTTATATCTGTTTCTACAACAACAACAAAAACCCGAAGTAATGATGATGACATGGTAAACAAAGAAGAGTTATACAGTGGTCGACGTAATGATATTAGAAGATATAGATAACGATATCTTGATGATGACGTGATTATGAAGGATGAAGACAATGAATACATGATGAAAGATGATGCTGTGATGATATGATGATGGTTGATATCGTGACGATGATGATAAATGATGAAGAAGATGAAAGAAAACGGAAATACGGAATATATAAATTTTAATCAGAGAGTATAACAGAAATAAATGGGTAGCGTAATGGTCAAGTGTATTGGTGATTTTTGAGAGGTCCTTAGTTCGAATCTTGGCGGCAGTATTTTTTTATTTAACAAGAGAAACTGTTGGGCTGAGTAATTGTTGTTGGGCCGAAGAATACCAGGGCTGAGATGTTGGGCCGAGATTAGCAGTTGGGCTAGAACAATATTAATAAACGGGTTAACTATAGCTGGGTTGCAAAATAATTTAGGAAAACAAGACTGGATGAGTGGTTAAGTGTTGTTTGTGTGGTTAGCAAGAAGTCACGGGTTCGAACCCGGCCTGTGGCGTTTTTGTTTTAAAAAGCTTTAAAGGTAGCCTATTTTTACTATTTTTATTATTATTATATCTATTATTGTTATTATTGATTATTGTTATTAGTACTAAATATTATAATTGTTATTATTATAATTATCATTAAGTATTAGTTATCATTTATCATTATTATTATTACAATTATTGTTATAACTAAAAATGTTGTTATTACTACTAATATTATTATATTTATTAACTACTAATAGATGTATTATTATTATGATCATTATGTTAACATAACTACTATGACTAATATTATTATCACTTTGACTAAATAACGTCATTTAGTACTATTAGCGATATTAGGAGTATTATTAATATTAATGTAAGTATTATCATGATTAGAATTATTATTATTGTTATTAAGAAAATAATACAAACCATTACAATTATCATTAATATTAGTATTAATATCAATATTATTATTTTTATCAAAAACTATTAATATTATCATTATTATGAGATTATTATTAAAACTTTCATTAACAGTAAAGATTTATATTTTTATAGTTATTATTATACCATTATATTTGTCACTAAGAATAATAACATTATTTACATAAATACTTAATTATAACAAACCAATGAATTTTAGATATAATACTAACCATACATATATTTATATATATACAAATTAAATAAATAATATATAAGGATATAGTATATGAAATTGTTCGAGTATGGTTATATGTATTAATAAATATACAAATGATATAGGTTCGTGAATCCGAGGCCAACCCTGCATTGTTCAGTTGTTTAATGTCGTTATATGTATTTTTACTACAAAATACAGTATGGTGAGTTTCATTTGCCTTTTTACCCTTTATATTTTTGGGCTGAGAATACATGCGCAATTTTTTATAAATGTTTTACGAAATGGACACAAGTAATCGAAACTACATTATATGGTTGAATTATCGAATCGAATATCACCCTTTTTAGTCTGGTAATCTAAGAATTAGGGAACAGACACCCTAATTGACGCGAATCCTAAAGATAGATCTATCGGGCCTAACAAGCCCCATCCAAAGTACCTAATGCTTTAGTACTTCGAAATTTATATCATGTCCGAAGGAGGATCCCGGAATGATGGGGATATTCTTATATGCATATTGTGAATGTCGGTTACCAGGGGTTCAATCCATATGAATGATTATTTTTGTCTCTATGCATGGGACGTATATTTATGTGAAATAAAAATCTTGTGGTCTATTAAAATGATGGAAATGATTATTTATGTTAAACTAATAAACTCACCAACCTTTTGGTTGACACTTTAAAGCATGTTTATTCTCAGGTACGAAAGAAATCTTCCGCTGTGCATTTGCTCATATTAGAGATATTACTTGGAGTCATTCATGACATATTTCAAAAGACGTTGCATTCGAGTCGTCGAGTTCATAAAGATTATTATTAAGTCAATTATAGTTGGATGTATTATGAAATGGCATGCATGTCGTCAACTTTTGATGCAAAGAAAGTTTGTCTTTCGAAAAACGAATGCAATGTTTGTAAAATGTATCATATAGAGGTCATGAACCTCGCGATGAAATCAACTATTGTGAATTGTTTATAATCAATATGGACTTCGTCCAGATGGATTAGGACGGGTTATGAAAGTAGGTGTCGATCCCAACTGCTTCCGAAATCAATAACACATGCTCGTAGCATGTCTTCAAGCATTTGTATCGTTTTCGCTCTGCCCATCAGTTTATGGATGATAGGCAGTACTCATGTCTAGACGAGTCCCCAATGCTTGTTGCAACGTCTGCCAGAACCTTGAAACAAATCTACCATCCCTATCAGAGATAATAGAGACGGGTATTCCATGTCTGGAGACAACCTCCTTCAAATACAATCGCGCCAACTTCTCCATTTTGTCATCTCCTCTCATTGGCAGGAAGTGTGCTGACTTGGTGAGATGATCAACTATTACCCAAATAGTATCATAACCACTTGCAGTCCTTGGCAATTTAGTAATGAAATCCATGGTAATGTTTTCCCATTTCCATTCCGGGATTTCAGGTTGTTGTAGTAGACCTGACGGTTTCTGATGTTCAGCTTTGACCTTAGAACACGTCAAACATTCTCCTACATATTTAGCAATATCGGCTTTCATACCAGGCCACCAAAAGTGTTTCTTGAGATCTTTATACATCTTCCCCGCTCCGGGATGTATTGAATATCTGGTTTTATGTGCTTCTTTAAGTACCATTTCTCTCACATCTCCAAACCTTGGTACCCAAATTCTATCAGCCCTATATCGGGTTCCATCTTCCCGAATATTAAGATGTTTCTCTGATCCTTTGGGTATCTCATTCTTCAACTTTCCTTCTTTTACAACCCCCTGTTGCGCCTCCTTTATTTGAGTAGTAAGGTTAGTACGAATAATTATATTCATAGCTTTTACCCGTATATGTTCTCTGTCCTTTCTACTCAAAGCGTCAGCTACCACAATCGCCTTCCTCGGGTGGTATCGAATCTCAAAATCATAATCATTCAACAGTTCAATCCACCTGCGTTGTCTCATATTCAGTTGCTTCTGATTAAATATATGTTGGAGACTTTTGTGGTCGGTATATATAATATTTTTGACCCCATATAAATAATGCCTCCAAGTCTTTAATGCAAAAACAACAGCACCCAATTCCAAATCGTGAGTCGTATAATTTTTCTCGTGAATCTTCAATTGTCTAGACGCATAAGCAATCACCTTCGTTCGTTGCATTAATACACAACCGAGACCTTGCTTTGATGCGTCACAATAAATCACAAAATCATCATTCCCTTCAGGCAATGAAAATATAGGTGTCGTAGTTAGCTTTTTCTTTAATAACTGAAACGCCTTCTCTTGTTCATCCTTTCATTCAAATTTCTTCCCTTTATGCGTTAATGCAGTCAAGGGTTTTGCTATTTTGGAGAAATCTTGGATGAATCTTCTGTAGTAACCAGCCAATCCTAAAAATTGACGTATATGCTTTGGAGTTTTTGGGGTTTCCCACTTTTCAACGGTTTCGATCTTTGCCGGGTCCACCTGGATACCTTCTTTGTTCACTATGTGACCGAGGAATTGAACTTCTTCCAACCAAAATGCACACTTTGAAAACTTAGCGTACAGTTTTTCTTTCCTCAATACTTCTAGCACTTTTCTCAAATGTTCTTCGTGCTCTTGATCATTCTTTGAGTAAATAAGTATGTCATCGATGAAAACAATGACAAACTTGTCAAGATATGGCCCACACACTCGGTTCATAAGGTCCATGAACACAACTGGTGTGTTAGTCAATCCAAACAGCATAACCATAAACTCGTAATGACCATAACGCGTCCTAAAAGCAGTTTTTGGAATATCATCCTCCTTTACTCGCATTTGATGATATCCAGAATGTAAATCGATTTTCGAATATACCGACGAGCCTTGTAGTTGATCAAATAAGTCGTCAATTCTCGGCAGTGGATAACGGTTTTTGATGGGAAATTTATTCAACTCTCTGTAGTCAATACACAACCTAAATGTACCATCCTTCTTCTTGACAAACAAAACAGGAGCTCCCCATGGTGATGTGCTTGGTCGAATGAAACCACGTTCTAATAGTTCTTGCAGTTGGCTTTGCAGTTCTTTCATCTCGCTGGTTGCGAGTCTGTAAGGAGCACGAGCTATTGGTGCAGCTCCTGGTACAAGATCTATTTGAAATTCAACAGATCGATGTGGAGGTAGTCCCGGTAATTCTTTCGAAAATACATCGGAAAATTTTTTTGCGACGGGAACATCATTAATGCTCTTTTCTTCAGTTTGTACTTTCTCGACGTGTGCTAGAACAGCATAGCAACCTTTTCTTATTAGTTTTTGTGCCTTCAAATTACTAATAAGATGTAGCTTCGTGTTGCTCTTTTCTCCGTACACCGTTAAGGGTTCTCCTTCTTCTCGTACAATGCGAATTGCATTTTTGTAACATACGATCTCTGCTTTCATCTCCTTCAGCCAGTCCATGCCAACAATTACATCAAAACTCCCTAACTCTACTGGTATCAAATCAATCTTAAATATTTCGCTACCCAGTTTAATTTCTCGATTCCGGCATATATAATCTGCTGAAATTAATTTACCGTTTGCTAATTCGAGTAAAAATTTACTATCCAACTACGTCAATGGACAACTTAATTTAGCACAAAAATCTCTACTCATATAGCTTCTATCCGCACCCGAATTAAATAAAACGTAAGCAGATTTATTGTCAATAAGAAACGTACCCGTAACAAGCTCCGGGTCTTCCTGTGCCTCTGCCGCATTAATATTGAAAACTCTTCCGCGGCCTTGTCCATTCGTGTTCTCCTGGTTCGGGCAATTTCTAATAATTTGGCCCGGTTTTTCACATTTATAACAAACTACATTGGCATAACTTGCTCCGACACTACTTGCTCCGCCATTACTCGTTCTGACACCATTTGTTCCTGTCGTTCTGTTAACCCCTGGTCTGTAGACCTCACACTTCACCGCGCTATGACCATTTCTTTTACACTTGTTGCAAAATTTGGTGCAAAACCCCGAGTGATACTTTTCACACCTTTGGCATAGCTGCTTCTGATTGTTGTTGTTGTTGCAGTTGTTATTGTTGTGGGGATGATTGTTGTAGTTGTTGTTGTAGTTGTTGTTGTGCCGTTTGTTGTAGTTGCGATTGATGTTGCGATTGTTGGGATAGTTGTTGTTGTTTTGGTGACTCTTATCACCGTTTTCCTCCCACTTTCTTTTGACTAACTTCACGTTGGCCTCTTCGGCCGCCTGTTCTTTAATTCTTCCCTCAATCTGGTTTACTAGTTTATGAGCCATTCTACATGCCTTTTGTATGGAGGCAGGCTCGTGTGAGCTTATATCTTCTTGGATTCTCTCCGGTAACCCTTTCACAAACGCGTCGATCTTCTCTTCCTCATCTTCGAACGCTCTCGGACACAATAGGCACAATTCTATGAATCGTCTTTCGTACAAAGTAATATCGAATCCCTGTGTTCGTAACCCTCTAAGTTCTGACTTGAGCTTATTGACCTCGGTTCTGGGACGGTACTTCTCGTTCATCAAATGCTTGAATGCTGACCACGGTAGCGCGTAAGGAGCATCTTGTCCCACTTGCTCTAGATAGGTATTCCACCATGTTAACGCAATACCTGTGAAGGTATGCGTAGCGTACTTCACTTTGTCTCCTTCAGCACACTTACTTATAGTAAACACCGATTCAACTTTCTCGGTCCACCGTTTTAATCCGATTAGTCCTTCGGTCCCATCAAATTCTGAAGGTTTGTAGGCAGTGAATTCCTTGTAGGAGCATCCTACACGATTTCTTGCGCCGTTAGCTGTATTGCTAGATTCAGAGTTATTGTTGGTATGTAGCGCGGCCTGTACTGCGGCTATGTTTGAAGCAAGAAAGGCACGAAATTCCTCTTTGCTCATATTCAAGGTGTGTCGAGTAGTCGGTGCCATTTCCTTCAAAATAGTCAAATGAAACAATTTAATCATACAGAATATTAAGAGTAGTCAATAGTATCTCGTAGCATAATATGAACTCATTTATAAAAGCTTTTTCTTCATATTAGCGTTTTATAACTTTAAATTCGGGTACTACCTACCCGTTAAGTTCATACTTAGTAGCTAATATACAATTCAACTACTACAATTCCATATGAAAAACTGATTATAATAATATATCACATACAAATATTCTTCAAACTTACAACTTCGCTATATTACATATAACATGAAATATAGTACACTATGATACATGACAGTTTTGAAGATAAATCTAGTTAATATGCAAGTTGTTCAGCAAAGGAAATAAAGACACGTAATTCATAAGTCCAGAAACAAGTCATGCATTCTGGTTTTACTAAGACGACTTCCCATCCTTGGTCTTGTGGAAAATAACCGTTATGACCATTAGCTAGGCAGCATGTTGTAATGTCGTCAAAAGGACGAGGGTTTCGTAATGTCCAAAAGCCCCGTAATAATCTAAAAACCTTGTTTCTCACCCCAACTACTGAATCCGTCACTTGTGGGAAAGTTTTATTTAAAATCTGCAATCCGATGTTCTTTTTCTCACTTTGGTAAGAAGCGAACATCACTAACCCGTAAGCATAACATGCTTCTTTATGTTGCATGTTAGAAGCTCTTTCTAATTCATGAAATCCTATGTTGGGATATGTTGAGTCAAAATAGGTTCTTAACCCGTAGTGTAAAATTGCATTTGGATTCCCCGCATTTAACGCTTTAAAGAAAACACGGCGTAACTTAAAGTCTCCCCAATGTGATATACCCCACCTATCAAAGGAAAGCCTTTTATAAACTAAGGCATTTCTGGAAAGTCTTTCAAATGTTTGACAAGTTAATTTCGCCATAACTAAATGTGCTGATGAATTCTGACCGACTCTAAACAAGATTTCCTCAATCATATCCTCTAGTAGGTCTTCTAAAATATTCGGTTGTCTACCCTTAACGTCCATTTTGTTTTTATATAGTAAAATAGACAAGGATTAGATTCATAATAACAAACAATACAAGCAATTTTTACATAGAACATAAAAATACAAGCACACTACAATACATTTATTACACAACATGCTCACACCCCTCTAATCTGAATCACTGGTTTCTTCTTCTTCGGACTTGGTTCTTTTTCCTAATCTTCTAGGGATATATGATGTTCCTCTAATACGAGTCGTCGTTTTTCACATTGGTTTAGAAAAACCTGGTGGTTTAGAGGTTCCCGAGTTATTGTCACGATATTGAAAATATGGGTGTTGACGGTACATATAAAGTTCATCGGGGTCGGAATCAGATTTCTCTATTTTGATGCCTTTTCCCTTATTATTTTTTTTTGCCTCATTAAATTGGGTCGGGGTAATTTCTATAACATCATCGAAATCCTCATCAGGATCCGATTCATCAGAAAATTGGTAATTTTCCCAATATTTTGCTTCCTTAGCGGAAACACCATTGACCATTATTAACTTTGGTCCATTGGTTGAGGATTTTCTTTTATTTGACTGGTTTTCTGTGGTTCCTACTATTCCCCCTCCGGAACCTCTTCTTCTTCCGGTTCCTCTTCTTCTGGTTCCTCTTCTTCCGGTTCCTCTTCTTCCAGTTCCGTTTCCTCTTCTTCCGGTTCTTCGAGAACTTGTGAATCTTGCCAATATATATTCGACTCTTCTTTATTATTAGGTGAGTCAATGGGATTTGTGCTAGAGGTAGACATCTATCACACAATATCAAACATGTTAAGAGATTAATATATCACATAATATTTACATGTTAATAATATATAGTTTCCAACAAAAATGTTAAGCAATCATTTTTAAAGAAAACACGGTCGAAGTCCAGACTCACTAATGCATCCTAACAAACTCGATAAGACACACTAATGCAAATTTTCCTGTTCTCTAAGACCAACGCTCGGATACCAACTGAAATGTCCCGTTCATATTGATTATAAACGTTCCATATTAATTGATTTCGTTGCGAGGTTTTGACCTCTATATGAGACGTTTTTCAAAGACTGCATTCATTTTTAAAACAACCATAACCTTTATTTTATCAATAAAGGTTTTAAAAGCATTACGTAGATTATCAAATAATGATAATCTAAAATATACTGTTTACACATGACCATTACATAATGGTTTACAATAGAAATATATTACATCGACATATGTTTCTTGAATGCAGTTTTTACACAATATCATACAAACATGGACTCCAAATCTTGTCCTTATTTTAGTATGCAACAGCGGAAGCTCTTAGTATTCACCTGAGAATAAACATGCTTTAAACGTAAACAAAAATGTTGGTGAGTTATAGGTTTAACCTATATATATCAAATCGTAATAATAGACCACAAGATTTCATATTTCAATACACATCCCATACATAGAGATAAAAATCATTCATATGGTGAACACCTGGTAAACGAAATTAAAAAGATGCATATATAAGAATATCCCCATCATTCCGGGACACCCTTCGGATATGATATAAATTTCGAAGTACTAAAGCATCCGGTACTTTGGATGGGGTTTCTTAGGCCCAATAGATCTATCTTTAGGATTCGCGTCAATTAGGGTGTCTGTTCCCTAATTCTTAGATTACCAGACTTAATAAAAAGGGGCATATTCGATTTCGATAATTCAACCATAGAATGTAGTTTCACGTACTTGTATCTGTTTTGTAAATCATTTATAAAACCTGCATGTATTCTCATCCCAAAAATATTAGATTTTAAAAGTGGGACTATAACTCACTTTCACAGATATTTCCTTCCTCAGAAATAAGACTTGGCCACGGATCGATTCACGAACCTATACAAATATGTACATATATATGAAAGTATGATCAAAATATAATTACAACTATTTTTATTATGTTTTAAAGATTTGAGTGTATTAAGTCAGCTGTCCTCGTTAGTAACCTACAACTAGTTGTCCACAGTTAGATGTACAGAAATAAATCGATATATATTATCTTGAATCAATCCACGACCCAGTGTATACACGTCTCAGGTTAGATCACAACTCAAAGTATATATATTTTTGGAATCAACCTCAACCCTGTAGAGCTAACTCCAACATTACTGCATAGAGTGTCTATGGTTGTTCCAAATAATATATATACATGGGTCGATATGATATGTCAAAACATTTGCATATGTAGCGACCCGACCAAATCGTCATTGACGGCGCCGACTACTTAGGTCCCATTGCGTGGTCGTAAGTCTTTAAAATGACGTTTGACCAAAATATCTCGCCTTCATTTCTTAAATAAAGATTGTTCCCAAGTTTACAAGAATTGTTCAACCAAAAGTTTCGTTACAAAGTTATAAGTACAAATGAAACCTAGGCGACACAGTTTTAAATAAAGTCAATAGACGTTCCATGTATGCACATATACTCGACATCCAATGCAAGTATCAAAATAATGAGCGGAAGCATGTTTCACATATCGTTCAAAGACTTGAGAAAAACATAGAAATCTATCAACGAAAACGTTGGTGAAATCATAGGTTTAAGTAAGTAAGTGAGTAAAAGTAAGTCGAACCACAAGATTTGCAACATTGATGAAATAGTAGTACATTCTAAAAGTTAATATTCACGAGCACCCAATTATCAAGGCTTAACATTCCGTCCGTTGAACCCCATTAATAGTGCTAGAACAACACTGTTTCTCGAAAATATATTTCATCCGTAGACGGTAGCGAACCGTCCGAGATGAGGGTTTGTCAAACCCATATGGCCATACAACATAAGTTCACGCCTACACTTACACACTGCAAGAGTAACTAATGATAATCGAATTGAGGATTTTGTTCTAAACTTGTATGTAGAATGTTTGTTTTCCTCTACTTGTGTTCACTTAGTTAAAAAGAAATGTTTATGTTTTCTCATCCCAAATGTAAGTTCAAAAGAGTAAAAGTGGGACTATGATCTCACCTGGAGTGCGAGAGTAAAAAAGGTACTTCAACAAGTAACGTGCAAAGTACAAACGCTAGTCTTGACCTAAACAATTAGGGTTGTATCAATAACGGTAAACACGATCGGTCAAAGATGTTCAATTAGTCCTATGGCTCGTTACGACTCGATTATGTAGCATGTGAAACAATTTGTCAAGTTTCATGCAAGATACAAGTATAGAAACAAGTTAGAAAAGATTGCATAATCATTTGTTTAATTTTGACAAAAAGTCAAACTTTGGTCGGGTTAAAGTCAACAAAAGTCAACACATTCGGGTCGGGTCCCGAACTATTTTTCTGTGCTAGTTATTCATATATAAGCATGTTAGAACAAGTTACATGTGAATCGGAGGTCCATAGCATGCCACACATTTTTCTTATTTTGACCAAGGAGGTCAGAAGCTGGACACGGCTTAGGTCGCGCCGCGACCCAGGATTGCCGCGCCGCGGCATTGGTCTTGTGCTGGTACCTGATCAGTCTCAATTGTTCAAGTCCCAAATCAAAACTCTTTCAAGCATATTTTACAAACCGCTAACACTTAGAACTCGCACCTTATATCGTTAGAAAGCTAATTTGACAAGGAACACAACTAACTACTTTTCATCAAGCGAAAACATCATTTACAATAACCAATTTCTCTCCAAGTGGTCATTCAAGGTCCATTTTCAAAGCTTCAAGTTCTTGAAATGCATTACATGATTCGGGAATCCAATCCACACATGTGATATGCCGTTTCGAAGGTAATTACTCGTGCAATACAACTAAACACTTACTAACAACATTTCATGGCATTCAAAGTATCAAAAGTTCATTTCAAGTTCATCAAACCCTAATCAAAATTCACAAAAATCACTAATCATGTATTTGAAGTTTTCTTAATCAACCTACGCATCAAAACGAAGCTAGTGATACTAGTAACACAATTAAAACATGAACTTAAATAATTTAACAACATTAACTCATCCAAAATCAAAGATTAAGCAAACCCATTTTCAAGTTCATGCTAGTTACTCCAAAACAACAAATCGAGCATACAAGTCATATATTCATGTTAGACTTGAGCCATAGCACTAATTAACAACTTTATAATTCAAAAACATCAAGAACACAAAATCTAGTGATTTTAGAAAGTTACCCAAATGAGATGAAATTGGTATCAAGTTGTAGAGGATGAAGGGAGGATTCCAAATATATAATTTGTTTTGATGTTAACCTCCAAAATCGGATTTAGATTATGAATCTTGTTTGAGTTCTTGAGAGGAAATGGAAGTATGAAAAAAAAGAAAGAAAGAGAGAAATGAGAGGAGGAGGTTGAAGGTTTGACTAGTTGACCTAGTCAAATCTTTGGCCTCTTTGCAAGTTTAGTCCCTCTAGTTCGGGTGCGGTGCGTGAATTAACCAAACGAATTATTTGAATTTCACGAGAGTACGGGAGACGTTATAATCCAAATAACGAAATTATTAAGAATGTTAGCTAACGGAGGATACGAAACTAGTTACGAAGGATATTATTTAAAATAAAAAGACGGGCGTTAAAATAATTTCACGTTGTATTAAGGCTTGGTTTACGATCCACCATTTCAACCGGTTTTCCCATGGAGGTGAGTTTGTCGTCAATAGTAGGTTTATCTAGGAGGATAGCATGTTCCTGTTCCGCAGGACACGTCTCTAAGTTTGTTACACGAAATGTAAGGTAAACGGAAACTTTAATTGAGTCAGGAGATCTAAACGGTAGGAGGCGGTTCCGATACGCCCCAAAATTTTCAAAAGGATCAATATTGCGGATATAACTTTCCTCGATTTCTCGAAACGGGTTACACATTCCCAAGGTGCGGTTTTTCAATGTTATGTGGTTACTGACCTTGAACTTGAGAGATTTTTATCTAACCTTGGTGTAACTCCTTTGGTGATTACGAGTCGTCTTGAGCCCTTCTCGGACTTGAATTATCTCAACGGTTATTTTTTAAATGCTTTCGGATCTGATGATTTGCTTGTCACCTACTTCGGTCCAACGAAATGGGAGGACAACACTTGTGGTGATGTAAGGTTTCGAAAGGTGCGGCGTTAATACACGAGTGGTAACTACTGTGCGAGAGGAGACAACTAAAGGCAACAATACAAGTTTGTAACATGTCTTTCCAAGATGTAAATCGTATGTTTGTTTGGTCCGTTGGTTGTGGATGATACACGGCACTCATGTTTGGACGGGTCCCCGAGGTTCCTTGTAAGGCATCCCGAATTTAGAAGAGAGACGAGTATCCCGATCTGAAATTTTAATGGAGATGGTACGCCGTGCCGAGCTAGAATTTTCTTTAAAACACGTTTGAACAGATTCGTTTCTCAAGAGGTCCGCACCGCGGAAGATCCATCGGTTCCCGAAAATGGTTGTTAGGACTATTCACCATCGTGGCGAATACTAATATAATGCGAAGCGTTTCTCTCTCCATTGAGAAGTTTTATAAAAAGTTTCCTTACACGGAAGTGCGAGCGATTAGACAGGAGTGAAATGAGAACTTAGAATAGGATGAGTTCACACCTTGAGGTAGCCATGTCGCGCACTTAGTGGTCGAATGTTGAGGCTTGGTGGGATAACGAGATAGTACACGTAGTTGTATGATATATTCAAAGAAGAGTGAAGTATCCTTGGATTGGGTGTTATCTTAAGTTCCAGTAATATCAGGCAGAAAATGGTGAAATAACAGAGCTACGTAACGTGGCACGTGTTGACGAGAAAGTTGATTGGGTCCATGATTAAGTATTCAAATTTTTCGAGCAAATTAACGAATTTCAGTTTCCTTGATTTCGAGTCGAGAGAGTATGCCTTTAGGGCTTTCAAGTAGAAATATTTCCATATTAGAGTTCCAGTGTGCTAAACGAATTTATCTAGTAAGGTTTGTGTGAAAGATCATGTTCGAAGTTCGGACACGGAGAGGTTTAAATTTTTCCCTCAGTGAGTTAACGAGTTTAAAGGTTGTGCAACACGAGAAAAGTCGGAAATGAGTCTTCAGTAATAACCGGCGAGATCTAAGATTTTACGAATACAAGTCTGAGTCGTGAGGGTTTCCCGATTATGTGTGGTTCTGATTGCGAGATGTATTGAAATACTTTGACCACTAACAACATGGTCTAAAAATTGGACTTCGTTTAACCAAAATTCTCACTTGGAGAATTCGGCATAGAGTTGCTCTTTTCTCAAGAGTTCAAGCATAAGACGGAGATGTCGTTCGTTTTCTTCTTTACTTGAATAGGTTTAGACATCATCTATAAATACGATAACGGATTCATCTAGATAAGTTCACAAACGCGGTTCAGGAGGCCTATGAATACGGGCGGAGGCCTAGATAATCGAACGATACTAAAAGAAATTTACAACTATCGTAGCGAGTTCTAAAAGCGAGTTAGGAGACATCTTCTCCCTGATCTCTCAATTGATGATAACCGGAACAGAGGTCGGTTTGGAATATACGCGAGATTCATGTAAATAATCATGAGGTCATGGATACGAGGAAGAGGGTATCGGTTTTCAACCAAAAGTTACTTAGTTCCAATGATCTATACATAATTGTAGGGAAAAATTTCTCCTTAACGAATAGGTTTTGAGCTCTTTAGTTCTATAGGTGTCAAGTCACAATTCAAATTATCCACCCAATAAGTTTAATGTATATCCTCCGATAAAATTTATAGGTACACAATATTTTTCCGTTGGTTACTTAAATTGCCTAAGTAGTATTTAAAGGAAAAAGGTAGAGTGCAAAGAGTACGAGTCATAGCCTTGGTTATAAAACGTCTAACGGTAACCGAATCGAATAAGTATGAAATATGCGGGTTGTTGTGAAGAAACGTACCCGTGACTAGTCCATCGTCGTCTCGGGCATCCTAGGTATCGATGTTGAAAGTTCAACGGCGTGCGTTGGGGTTGGCTTTCTTCTTTGGGCACGCATTCCTATAATGACCCGGTTGGCCACATTCGAAACAAACAACCGCCCTTGGAGCATTGGGCGTCTTTTGAGCGACGGTAACGGTACTTTTACAAATATGGGCCACATGGCCACTTCTTTGACACCTGATGCAAAATGGTTTGCCACATTCACCCAAATGATGTTTGCGACATTTGTTACAGTAGGGCAGGTTTCCGGCATACCCTTTCTTGCCGCCAAAGGCGAAAGGTTTCTTGACGAAGTTGTTGTGGTTGTAGTTGTTTGATTGAGAGGCTTCCCATTTTCTTTTGTTGCCGCCCGATTGTTTCTCGGCCGTAAGTGCCGGCACTTTAATTTCACCCACCATTTCCATAATCTGGCGGGCCATTATTAAAGCCTCTTACAGGTTAGCGAGTTTGGATGATACTACCTCGTGGTGAATGCTCTTTGGGAGGCCTTCCATGTAGAGTTCAACTCTTAGGGATTCAGGAGTCATGAGGTTCGGGCAACTTAAGGCTAGTTCGGTAAACCGTTGATTATAAGCTTCGAGGTCATTCCCGACCGTTTTTAAATTTCTTAGCCCCTGTTCGAGCCTTCGAGTTTTGTCGCACGGGAAGTATTCGGTGATCATTCTTTCTTTTAATTCGGTCCAAGAGAGTGTGTGCGCTTCATCGATACCCACCGATTGTACATACATATTCCACCATGAGAGAGCAACGCCGGTGAAAGTGAGGGTGGAAAACTTGACCTTATCTTGGTCTTGACAACAGCTTATGGTAAAAACGGCTTCCGTTTGACCAAACCATCGGGTGAGAGCAACCGGTCCCCCGGTTCCATCGAAAGTGGGAGGATTGTACTTCATGAAGTTTTTGTAGGAGCAACTTTTGCTTGAATTACTAGCTCCATGATTGTTGTTATTGGAAAAGTGATCGGCCACGGCCGCACCCACGGCGGTGGTTATCATTCGTTGAAGAGCTTGTTCTAGAGTTTCGAGAGGAGTATTGTGTTGGCCTTGGTGAGCCATTGTTCCTTCATGACACAAGATCATCGTTGATTAGTATTCTCAACAATACTAACCGTGGCATGGAATAAGGATAGAGAGAGAATTTTTCCTTGACTCGCCTTAAATTCTTTATGTCATAATGTCGGAACGTCCATGTGAGTCACCGTAATATAATCCCGGAAATTATATTACCCTAATTCATATGTACATTCGACATTACTTCATATAGTCTAGGTGGCGTGTCAATCAAATTAGTCAACGTGAGATTAAGGTAGAAAAAGAATAGATATGAGTAGGAGAGTTCGAGTATAAATGCACAAGTAGTCAAGTAATTTCTACGTCAAGTCTATATGCCGGTTGTAGTCTAGATTCACTAATGTACCCTATGACTCGGGGTCGACACCAATGAACTCTAAATCCCTACAACCAATGCTCTAATACCACTTGTAGCAACCCGACCAAATCGTCATTGATGGCGCCGACTACTTAGGTCCCATTGCGTGGTCGTAAGTCTTTAAAATGACGTTTGACCAAAATATCTCGCCTTCATTTCTTAAATAAAGATTGTTCCCAAGTTTACAAGAATTATTCAATCAAAAGTTTCGTTACAAAGTTATAAGTACAAATGAAACCTAGGCGACACAGTTTTAAATAAAGTCAATAGACGCTCCATGTATGCATATATACTCGACATCCAATGCAAGTATCAAAATAATGAGCAGAAGCATGTTTCACATATCGTTCAAAGACCTGAGAAAAACATAGAAATCTGTCAACGAAAATGTTGGTGAAATCATAGGTTTAAGTAAGTAAGTGAGTAAAAGTAAGTCGAACCACAAGATTTGCAACATTGATGAAATAGTAGTACATTCTAAAAGTTAATATTCACGAGCACCCAATTATCAAGGCTTAACATTCCGTCCGTTGAACCCCATTAATAGTGCTAGAACAACACTGTTTCTCGAAAATATATTTCATCCGTAGACGGTAGCGAACCGTCCGAGATGAGGGTTTTTCAAACCCATATGGCCATACAACATAAGTTCATGCCTACACTTACACACTGCAAGAGTAACTAATGATAATCGAATTGAGGATTTTGTTCTAAACTCGTATGTAGAATGTTTGTTTTCCTCTACTTGTGTTCACTTAGTTAAAAAGAAATGTTTATGTTTTCTCATCCCAAATGTAAGTTCAAAAGAGTAAAAGTGGGACTATGATCTCACCTGGAGTGCGAGAGTAAAAAAGGTACTTCAACAAGTAACGTGCAAAGTACAAACGCTAGTCTTGACCTAAACAATTAGGGTTGTATCAATAATGGTAAACACGATCGGTCAAAGATGTTCAATTAGTCTTATGGCTCGTTACGACTCGATTATGTAGCATGTGAAACAATTTGTCAAGTTTCATGCAAGATACAAGTATAGAAACAAGTTAGAAAAGATTGCATAATCATTTGTTTAAGTTTGACAAAAAGTCAAACTTTGGTCGGGTCAAAGTCAACAAAAGTCAACACGTTCGGGTCGGGTCCCGAACTATTTTTCTGTGCTAGTTATTCATATATAAGCATGTTAGAACAAGTTACATCTGAATCGGACGTCCATAGCATGCCACACATTTTTCTTATTTTGACCAAGGAGGTCAGAAGCTGGACACGGCTTAGGTCGCGCCGCGACCCAGGATGGCCGCGCCGCGGCATTGGTCGTGTGCTGGTACCTGGTCAGTCTCAATTGTTCAAGCCTCAAATCAAAACTCTTTCAAGCATATTTTACAAACCGCTAACACTTAGAACTCGCACCTTATATCGTTAGAAAGCTAATTTGACAAGGAACACAACTAACTACTTTTCATCAAGTGAAAACATCATTTACAATAACCGATTTCTCGCCAAGTGTCATTCAAGGTCCATTTTCAAAGCTTCAAGTTCTTAAAATGCATTGCATGATTCGGGAATCCAATCCACACATGTGATATGCCATTTCGAAGGTAATTACTCATGCAATACAACTAAACACTTACTAACAACATTTCATGGCATTCAAAGTATCAAAAGTTCATTTCAAGTTCATCAAACCCTAATCAAAATTCACAAAAATCACTAATCATGTATTTGAAGTTTTCTTAATCAACCTACGCATCAAAACGAAGCTAGTGATACTAGTAACACAATTAAAACATGAACTTAAACAATTTAACAACATTAAATCATCCAAAATCAAAGATTAAGCAAACCCATTTTCAAGTTCGTGCTAGTTACTCCAAAACAAAAAATCGAGCACACAAGTCATATATTCATGTTAGACTTGAGCCATAGACACTAATTAACAACTTTATAATTTAAAAACATCAAGAACACAAAATCTAGTGATTTTAGAAAGTTACCCAAATGAGATGAAATTGGTATCAAGTTGTAGAGGATGAAGGGAGGATTCCAAATATATAATTTGTTTTGATGTTAGCCTTCAAAATCGGATTTAGATGATGAATCTTGTTTGAGTTCTTGAGAGGAAATGGAAGTATGAAAAAAAAGAAAGAAAGAGAGAAATGAGAGGAGTAGGTTGAAGGTTTGACTAGTTGACCTAGTCAAATCTTTGGCCTCTTTGCAAGTTTAGTCCCTCTAGTTCGGGTGCGGTGCGTGAATTAACCAAACGAATTATTTGAATTTCACGAGAGTACGGGAGACGTTATAATTCAAATAACGAAATTATTAAGAATGTTAGCTAACGGAGGATAAGAATCTAGTTACGAAGGATATTATTTAAAATAAAAAGACGGGAGTTAAAATAATTTAACGGAAAAATGCGGGATGTTACAGCATACGTGTCTATGGTATCCCAAAATTACATAATATATTAGAATACATGTATAATACAATATAAGTTAGCTAGGATATGATTTGTATAGATTTGTTAAACATTTCCCGTAGCTAAAAAGATCAAAAATATCCAATCTTGTTTTACCCATAACTTCTTCATTTTAAATCCGTTTTGTGTGAATCAAATTGCTATTGTTTCATATTGAACTCTAATTTAAGAATCCAAACAGAAAAAGTATAGGTTTATAGTCGGAAATTTAAGTTACATGTCAATTACTAAAGAGGTAGTCATTTCCGTCGAAAGAACGACATCTTGATGACCATTTTGAAAAACATACTTTCACTTTGAGTTTAACCAAGATTTTTAGATATAGTTTCATGTTCATATGAAAAATCATTTTCCCAGAAGAACAACTTTTAAATCAAAGTTTATCATAGTTTTTAATTATCCAAACCAAAACAGCCCCCGGTTTCACTACGACGGCGTATATCCGATTTTATGGTGTTCATAGTGTTTCCAAGTTTTAAATCATTAAGTTAGCATATCATATAGATATAGAACATGTGTTTAGTTGATTTTAAAAGTCAAGTTAGAAGGATTAACTTTTGTTTGCGAACAAGTTTAGAATTAACTAAACTATGTTCTAGTGATTACAAGTTTAAACCTTCGAATAAGATAGCTTTATATGTATGAATCAAATGATGTTATGAACATCATTACTACCTCAAGTTTTCTGGATAAAACTACTGGAAATGAAAAAAATGGATCTAGCTTCAAAGGATCCTTGGATGGCTTGAAAGTTCTTGAAGCAGAATCATGACACGAAAACAGTTCAAGTAAGATTTTCACTCGAAATAAGATTGTTATAGTTGTAGAAATTGAATCAAAGTTTGAATATGAATAATACCTTGAATTAGAAAGATAACATACTATAAATAACAAAGGTTCCTTGATCTTAGATGATTACTTGGAATGGATTAGAAAGCTTGGAAGTAGACTTGCAAACTTGGAAGTATTCTTGATTTTTATGAAACTATACTTATGGAATTTATGAAGAACACTTAGAACTTGAAGATGGAACTTGAGAGAGATCAATTAGATGAAGAAAATTGAAGAATGAAAGTGTTTGTAGGTGTTTTTGGTCGTTGGTATATGGATTAGATATAAAGGATATGTAATTTTGTTTTCATGTAAATAAGTCATGAATGATTACTAATATTTTTGTAATTTTATGAGATATTTCATGCTAGTTTCCAAATGATGGTTCCCACATGTGTTAGGTGACTCACATGGGCTGCTAAGAGCTGATCATTGGAGTATATATACCAATAGTACATACATCTAAAAACTTTGTATTGTACGAGTACGAATACGGGTGCATACGAGTAGAATTGTTGATGAAACTGAACGAGGATGTAATTGTAAGAATTTTTGTTAAGTAGAAGTACTTTGATATGTGTCTTGAAGTCTTTCAAAAATGTAAGAATACATATCAAAACACAACATGTATATACATTCTAATGGAGTCGTTAAGTCTTCGTTAGTCGTTACATGTAAGTGTTGTTTTGAAACCTTTAAGTTAACGATCTCAATTAATGTTGTTAACCCAATGTTTATTATATCAAATGAGATGTTAAATTATTATATTATCATAATATTATGATGTATGAATATCTCTTAATATGATATATACATTAAAATATCGTTACAACGATAATCGTTACATATAAGTCTCGTTTCGTAATTCTTGAGTTAGTAGTCTTGTTTTTACATATGTAGTTCATTGTTAACACACTTAATGATATATTTAAATATCATTTTATCATGTTAAATACAGTGTATTAATATCTTAATATGATACATATGTATTTAGTAGACGTTATCATAACGATAATCGTTATATATATCATTTCGAGTTTCTTAACTTAGTAATCTCATTTCTTATGTATATCACACATTGTTAATATACTTAGTGCGATACTTACTCATCATAATCTTATGTCAACCATATATATATGTCTATATATACCACAACATGTAGTTTTTACAATTTTGTAACGTTCGTGAATCGCCGGTCAACATGGGTGATCAATTATCTATATGAAACTTATTTCACTTAATCAAGTCTTAACAAGTTTGATTGCTTAACACGTTGAAAACATTTAGTCATGTAAATATCAATCTCAATTAATATATACAAACATGGAAAAGTTCGGGTCACTACAACTTTCCTAGTGGAGATGGTATTTACTTTGGCGTTCCCATTAGAAGGACATACAGACTCGTTGATCGTGAAAGTGACTTCTTCTCCATGGGCTCTCAAGGTGATAGTCCGTGAATAAACGTCAACGATCGCTTTAGTTATATTCATGAAAGGCCTTCCTAAGATGATAGGGGTTTTCATGTCTTCTTTATAGTCCATAACCACAAAGTCAGTCAGAAAGAAGAATTTGTCGACCTTATCCATGACGTTCTCAGCTATTCCCTTAGGATATCTAGTGGATTGGTCAGCTAGCTGGATGCTCATTTTGGTAGGGTTAAGGTTTCCAATTTCGAGTCTCTGGAACAGTGAGTAGGGCATGAGATTGATGCTGGCACCAAGGTCAACGAGAGAATAGATAGTACCAGATTGGTAGATAGAACAAGGAAGGGTAAATCTTCCGGTATCTCCTAGTTTTTCAGGAAGAGTATTTAAGATAATGGCTGAACAATCCGCGTTCAGCGGGACATTGGGTACTTCGGGTACCTTATCCTTGGTTGATAGGAGTTTCCTAAAATACTTCTTACTATGAGGATTTTTAGACACAATGTCTAAAAATTTACCGTCAAGCTTGAAAGATTTCATCTTGTTATGTCTTTGCTTGAGATGGCCCGGGAATGGAATGGGTGTTTCCCTTGTAGGTTTAGGTGATGATGCAATGACTACTACCGAACTTGTATTAGCTAGTTTCTTCTCCGTAGAAGAAACTGAAGGTTAGCTATGTGCCACCTTTGAGTCATTTTTAGGACAATCTAGAGAATCAAGACGTTGATTTAGCTGGCTTATTCGATTTTCAAGACTACTCAAGTGATTAGTCATGACTAAGTCAGCTGCGTCTTGTCTTGCTGTGATCATGTTGATGATTCGCAGTAGGATATCGTCTAGACTTATCTCTGGTGGGGTAGTGGGTTTGGTAGATGGGTTGTACGGATGAGTTATAATCTTATCGGAGTAGACAACAGAGTCCTCACATTCAGCCTCGTATACCTTGGCCGAATGTGATTCATTACAATTCTGGCATAATTGCACTTGTAGCGACCCGACTAAATCATGTTTGACGGCGCCGTCTACGTAGGCCCCATTACATGGTCATAAGTCTTTAAGACAAAGTTTGACCAAAAATATGTCGCATTCATTTTATAAGTGTGAATGTTTCAAAGTTTACAAAAGTAGTTTCCATATCTAGTACATAACGATGTTTAAAGTACAAATGAAACACGTGCGACACAGTTTAAAGTAGTCAAAAGACGCTCCATATATGCATGTATACTCGACATCCAAAGCAAGTATCAAAAGAATGAGCGGAAGCATGTTTCACATATCGTTCAAAGACCTGAGAAAAACATAGAAATCTGTCAACGAAAACGTTGGTGAAATCATAGGTTTAAGTAAGTAAGTGAGTAAAAGTAAGTGAGCAAAATTAAGTCGAACCACAAGATTTGCAACATTGATAAAATAATAGTACATTCTAAAAGTTAATATTCACGAGCACCCAATTATCAAGGCTTAACATTCCGTCCGTTGAACCCCATCATAATAGTGCTAGAACAACACTGTTTCTCGAAAATATATTTCATCCATAGACGGTAGCGAACCGTCCGAGATGAGGGTTTGTCAAACCCATATGGCTATACAACATAAGTTCACGCCTACACTTACACCCTGCAAGTGTAACTAATGATAATATAATTGAGGATTTCGTTCTAAACTCGTATGTAGAATGTTTGTTTTTCTGTACTTGTGTTCACTTAGTTAAGAAGAAACGTTTATGTTTTCTCATCCCAAATATAAGTTCAAAAGAGTAAAAGTGGGACTATGATCTCACCTTGAGCGCAAGAGTAAATAAGTACTTCAACAAGTAACGTGTGCAAAGAACAATGCTAGTCTTGACCTAAACAAATAGGTTGTATCAATAACGATAGTCACGATTGGTCAAAGATGTTCAATTAGTCCTATGGCTCGTTACGACTCGATTATGTAGCATGTGAATCAATTTGTCAAGTTTCATGCAAGATACAAGTATAGAAACAAGTTAGGAATGTTGCATAATCATTTGGTTAAGTTTGACAAAAAGTCAAACTTTGGTCGGTCAAAGTCAACAAAAAGTCAACACGTTCGGGTCGGGTCCCGAACTATTTTTCTGAGGTTTTTAATCATATATGAGCATGTTAGAACAAGTTACATGTGAATCGGAGGTGCATAGCATAGCAAACATTATTCAAAAATTGACAAAGTTGGACAAACCACTTGATGTGCTGGATCGAGACCTTTTTTTTATGAACGGATTTGAGTTGTTTTGTTACACGAATTGATTTATTGTATATGTGGTATTTTATTGATTTCAGGTTGATTTCACACATATATATAGGCAACTAGTCCTATCCGTGTAGTTTAGTTTTATAGGTAAATCCGATTCGTTCCACAGGGAGATGGAGTGTTTAATGGTTTTTTTTATAGTCTTTGATGTCAAACTTAATTAAATGAGGTTTTGGATTAGGCATTTATAGTAACAGTAAAAGAAAATAACTTAAACTAAATTACTAAATGAAATTACAAGATTACAAAAATTAACTTAAAAAGGGAATCTAATTGAAATTATACTAATTATGACGCGACAATTATATTACTAGATGGTAATTAGTAAAATAGTAATTTTTAATAAAACTATATGTTTAGAATTTTGTTTTAAGTAATTATTATATAAACTTATTTAAATTAACTAAATGATATTTTTAATAAAACTAATACAAATTAAAAGGAAATTAATTAATTAACTAATTATAAACTAGTTACAATTTATAAACTTATAATAATTAATACTAATTTTAAGATTAAAACATTTATTAAGGTATTTTATAATAAGTAAAACTAATTAACTTAATTAAAATAACTAATAACCTAAATATATATAATTAAATAATTAAAACCCTAAATTTAACCCTAGCTGTACTGTAGCCGCGTCAGAACCTTACACGATTCGTGTGATGATACACGATTCGTGTATGTGTAAAAGTATGTGACAGATTACTGTTACGAAAAATAAATGTTTTTATGTATTTTTCTAATATTTTAAAATGGTAAATCGTAAATAATAATAATAATACTTTTATAAGAAATATAAATAAGATAAATGGGAGTGTTTACTTAATTGTGTCACCCCTAGGTCCATGGATTGTTTTAAGTTTTACGCCCTGTTAAAATGTTCTAGTATCAAACTTTACATTTTTCTCTCGAATAAATATAAGGTTACAACTTAACTAAATAAAATCTAATTTTCATTGGATTCTTTTTAGAAAGCTACTATTCCCTAAGTATTTAAATTGAGACCTAGCCTAGTTTTGACCTTCGCCAATACCCAAATTATAACGGTTTCCCTTTTTATAATTTCACCTTCATATAATTTATTGATATCACCCAAACCACCGAAGTTTATTTCTAAATTGGTGTCAATAACTTATCCATAAATTCGTCTAGATCATTTTTAATGTTGAAGCTTAATTTAGGTAAATATATATAACTTTCGTTATTTAAATTTACTAAATTAAGCGGCAAGGGTTAAATACCTAATTACATAAAAATGGTTCTTTTAACTAGGCTCAATATTAAAAATACCAAAGTTACATTTTAACTTTACTAATGGTAACAATCCATTTCACTAGGGGCTCTACATTTAAGCAAACACTAGGGAAATTTAGCTATCCATTACACTAAGGTAGACATAAAAATATAGATATGCAAACATAATAACAACGCTATTTTTAACAGAGTAAACTTACTAAAATATCTTCACTTGCATTAACTTCAAATGGTAGAAAAATTACAATAATAACACCCCTTTCACGCGTACAATAACACCCTTAATCACGAACAATACCCCTTTAATATTTGAAACTATTCCTAATATTTGAACTTTGAACTAATTGATACAAATAAAACTGATAATAACTTGCGTATAGTAAATGATATGTAATATTCTCTGTGTCTTTGTATCTCTGAACGTACTCCTTTTATAAACATGAAAGTTGGTCAAAAAGACTTGTTGAAATCCTGCTGTCTTCAATTGAGTCAAAAGAAATGTTTAAAAACCAAAAAGCAGCCGACCTTCTGGATATCCGAACAGTGACTTTGGCCTAACATTACACGATTCGTGTAGACCTACACTATTCGTGTAAGAGTAAATATTCTACACGATTCGTGTAGACCTACACTATTCGTGTAAGAGTAAATATTCTACACTATTCGTGTAGACCTACACTATTCGTGTAAGAGTAAATATTCTACACTATTCGTGTAGACTTACACTATTCGTGTAAGAGTAAACAGCAATTTTCTTTATTTTTCTTTTTCGTTCGTTCTCTGTTGATCCCGTGTTGACGTGTTCTGACTTGGCACTTTACATTTGAACTTTTTTCTTCATCTATCTTGTACTTTTATTCGGATAAACGTTTCTTGATATAAATCTGGTTAAAACTATCGTTTTATCGTCGAATCTTCAAATAGTAAGCTCTTATCCACTTTTGTCGTTTTTCTCGTGAAATGTGCATTGAATGTCTTTGTAGATGATAAAAACTTATGAAATATAAGTGATATTGCGTCGAATAATATGTATGTTTAGAGCAATATCAAAATACCCCACACTAGAACGTTGCTTGTCCTCAAGCAATTGCATCCTTTAACAGAGTTAGAACATTATATATTTTTCTATATCGAACATTTAGATCACACAACACACACTACACGAAATGAAACACACGCTATATGAAATATATTACACAACACAGTATTTATTGGATCACACGCACACCACACGAAACGAAGTTCTGACAACAGAAACAAACATGAAACTCGTGATTAGGGTTTAAAAATTTGGATCCTTAGGGAAAATTGGACCTTGTGAAAACGTTTTATGATTTTATAAAATATCATGCTAGTTTTTACACTAGACACGTTTTCCGGTTTTAACCTCAAATTCCGGTTGAGGGTAACTGAAAACCGTAGTCTCAGTCGGCGATTAGCAAGCTATTCGCCCCCATGATTGTAGTATCATGGAACTTGAAGCCGAATGTCCAAAAAATTGTTTTACACAAATATAATTCATAAAATAGCATAAGTTTTAGAACAAAATTATATCGTGTCCAAATATCATCGGTGAACCATGAGTTTGTACACCTCAATTTGTTATGGCATATGTATGTTGACCGCGGTCAAACATAGATGCAGTTGATCTTTACGGAGATCATCCATCTGGGGATTAGATTCATTAGTCTTAAAAGCTAATTTGCATTGTGCCCCCCCATTGTACGGGACATATCCTTCTCATGGTTAGGATAAGTCTGACCACCAAAAACCCTGTTTGATGCTGAGGTTAGGTGGATTTCCAGCCGATTTTAGGGATGACTTTACAAGATTGTTCGTCAACCTACAGCTGTTCTGGACTACATCTTCTAACATAAGTTAGCAAGTGTGTCAATTCGGAAGACTTTACTTCCTTACGGGATGGACTTGATTCATCCTCTATTACTCGTGATAATGGAATATTCAGGTTTATACGTTCCTTAGCAATGATATCTGCAATAAACTTCAAAGAAACATGTGATAAATGGTTCTCAATATAAGGATTTATAAATTCTTGTTATAAATGGTTTTCTTTTATGAGTTTTAAACAAATAAACTTATGTATTTTTAATGTATGGAGACAACAATTTCGGTTTTTACACCTGATCTTTAATTGCTCGTAGTTACCTTAAAAATTGATTAGATACATTTGTTTAAAAATTTTCAAATTTTCATAAAAACCAATAACTTATTAGTTCTCGAGAATTTATATATTCCCACCCCACACTTAAGATTATGTAATGCCCTCATTACATAAAATCAGATAATAATGTATAAATTTGAGAGGACAAAAAGTGTAGAGTATTTGGAACTTCCTTTGTTAACCGATTTGGATTTTCAAATTGTTTTACCTATGATCATATCCAATGTTTGTATCACAATGTAATTTGATGTTTCGTTTCGTCTAATTGCATTTTCGTCTGTACCTGTCAAAACCATGTTAAAAACACACAAAATATGGGATTTTAATTCAATCGTACAACACATTTTTTTACCCCACACTATATTTTCTTGCTAATATAAAAAATAAAAACATAATAAGTTTCAATACACACCAAAAAATTATGTTATTACAAACTAAAATTTTTTTTTTCTTTTTATATATATATATTTTTTTATAACTTATAATCAATTAAATTTAAAATATCTTTTATAGATTTATATTTGTAACGGAAATTCGGTTGTTATACCTGATCTTAATCCGTTTATACATTTTTAATTTCAATTTATAAAATTTAATCCATTAAAAGTTAAAGTTTTTAATGTTTTTCGAAAACAAATTTAAAATAAAATAAAAACACTCTATTTTTGTGTTAAAAAGATTAACATTTTTAAATTTTAAAACAAGTATATGAAGAATACAAATAAAAAGGAATTTAAAATAAAAACGAGACACACGAATGGGACTATTTACAATGTGTGAAGTTTATTAGCGAGTCGTTCACGCGACTCCACCCCAATTTTAACTAACGTCGGGGTGATAAACATCACCCTTCTTTACTCCAATAGAACCATTACCGCAACCATTCTCGCCATTAATTTTTGACAATAACCAAGAGTCCGAAAATCTTGACTCTTTAACTAAATTTTTTAACTTATCTTTCTCAAATTTTGATAAGTTTGACACCAATCTCTCTCTCAAAGGTTCATCTTTTTTCGACATAGCATTTCTAACCCTACCGTATAACTTTTTCATGGTTTTCTCAACAACACTATCATTGGGCGGTTTACTATCTAGTTTCTCCTCATCACCCTCCCCACACTTAGCTTGTTGACTAATGGGTTTGACATTGTCAACAATATTCACTGAAACTATCGGTGTGGGTGGAGGGTTCATACTAAACTCAGTTTGATAGGTTGCACTCTTGCCTCTTTCCTTCAAAACTAGTTTTCCTGTTTTCCAATCTGTTAAAGCACTTGCAGTTGCTAAGAATGGTCTACCTAAAATAATAGGTACAAACTTATCTTCTTTCATGTCTACAACTACAAAGTCAGCTAGAAACTCAAGTTCACCTGTTTTTACTACTAAGTTTTCAACAATCCCTACAGGTTTATTAACCGACTGATCAATGAATCTAATGCCTGAATTGGTCGGTTTAAGTTCACCTAAGTTCAAATGCGAGTAAATGGAATAAGGCATGAGATTTATACTTGCACCTGAGTCAGCTAATGATCTAAGAATTTCAGATTCATTAAGCTTACAAGGTACTATGAACGGTCCAGGATCACCTAACTTAGGTGGCAATTCATTCTTCTTCATAATAGCAGCACATTCTGCTTCAAGGAATGCTGATGATGCTTGCTCACACACTCCTTCTTTTGCCATCAAATCATTCAAGAATTTCCCATAGTTTGGCATACCTGAAATAACATCAACCAAAGGTACATCTACACAAATATTATCCGTATTTAAAGGCTTACAATGGTTCTCCTTTGGTTTTTCGGATGCAAGTGCTTGCGGGTATGGAATGGGTTCTTTATAGTCTTCCACTTTAGGTGCTTGCTTCACCGTATCTTCCGCTTCTTCTTTGATCATCTTCAAATCATCATCAACCCTAAATTCGGAAGGCTCGGTGGTTTCAATTTTCTGCACTTCCGCATGATTTCCCGACATCAGCCTCATCAAATAATCAGCATACTCGGGAGTTATGTCACCAACTCGGATCTCTTCATCTTCACATGTTATACTTTTCACACTTTCAGCTCGGGTACCATCCATCTCTTGATAAGGAGTGTAATCCGTCATATTGGATAAATCGGAAAATATAAACTCATCACACTCTTCATCATCATCTTCACACCCAAGAGTAAAAATAGGACTATGCTCCGGTGTTTTGAAACTTGCTTCATCCTCACAGAAACTATAAATAGCATTCACTTGTGAATATGCTGGAGCTTGAGTATCATTCTTCTTTAGTATAACCGGAAGGTTACTTGCTATTTGTGGTCTCTCTGTTAGTAACTGTGAGATCCTTCCAACATCTCTTTCTAAAATCTGAATCGTGGCTTGTTGATTTCGGATTTGCTGAGTTTGGAGCTCTGCATTTTGCTCGTGCTTAACCATAAAATCTCTTAAGAGATCTTCTAAACCAGATTTCCTCTCGGGTTGAGGTTGCATAATTGCTAATGGTTGTGGTTGCATGAGTGCTAGAGGTTGTGGTTGATTGGGTTGGAAATTATTTTGATAATTTCGTTGAGGTTGATCTCGGTTATTTAAGTGATTATAACCTGGTGGTGCATTTCTTTGATTTTGATTTGGTAAATTCCGATTATTTTGGTAACCTGGATTTCCTCCTTGATAGTTATTGTTATTTTGATAGTTATTATTATTTGATCCTGAAGGTCCTCCTACTTGATAGCTATTTATAGGAGGATATTTTCGGTTGTTTGCTTCTATAGCTGGAAAATCACTGAAGTTCATTTCACCTTTTCGTAAGTAACCTAAGAAATTTGCTTGCTCTTCCATTGTACTTTGATCACAATCTCTAGTAAGATGGGGACCTTGGCATAGTTCACATCCTACTCTAATAGAATGCATTTCCTTGGTTACTTTCTCGATTTGCCTTGCTTGATTTGCTATTTGAACTTTTAAAGAAGCAATTTCATCATTACTTTCAATACTAGCAACATTTGATGATCTAGAAAATTCTATTTCTTGATGCCAGTTATGAGAATGGGAGGCTAAATCAGCAATGATTGTGTGAGCGTCTTCAGGTGTTTTCTTCATAACTGAACCTCCGGCTGCAACATCTATATCTTTTCGAGTTGCAACATTGACTCCTTTATAAAATACACAGACTTTTTGGAATGTACTCAACCCGTGTTGAGGACATATTCGAAGCATTTTATTGAATCGAGTCCAAGCTTCATAAAGAGTTTCATTAGGCTTTTGTTTAAAGTGATTTATATCACTTTGTAATTTTGCTGCTTTTGAAGCAGGAAAGAATTCTGACAAAAATTTGTCCATCATATCATTCCAGTCTTCAATATAGCCTTCAGGTAATGAGTCTAGCCAATCTCTAGCTTCATCTTTTAATGACCATGGAAAGATTTTTAAACATGCGACATCATCGGTGACATCCTTAATTTTGAATAGTTTGCAAATGCTTACAAAATTACGAAGATGCTCGTTAGCATCCTCGTTTGGAGCTCCACCGAATTGGCATGTATTAGTTACCATGTGTAAAAATTGACCTTTTATTTCAAAGCCATCAGTCATCGGGGGTTGGATGATTGCGTGGCCTTGACCTTTTCTTGTGGCCTTCATTAATGCTTCCATTGTTAGGTTTGTCTCGGTCATTTTATCTTCTTCTTTAATAATTGGCTCTATGATTGGTTGAATAATCGGTTCAAAGTCGGATTCTAAGGAAAGTGACTCTAAATTTTTAGCAAGAGTTTCTACTTCTTGAGCTCTTAAGCGTTCGTGAAGTTTTCTTTCGGGTTCAGGATGTGAAGGAGTTAATTCAGCGTTGGAGGAACGTAAGTTCATACATTAATTTCTATTATGAGATCACTTCACTAAAGGTTTATCTAGGGTTACCTATTTGTTTCTCTTTTTTTTTTTTTTGTGTTTTTCGGTGTTTTAAAATTACTAGTACTTCCTATTTCTTTTTGTTGTTTTTGTCCTTTATTAATTCTTTGAGGTTCCGGATTAAGTTTATCGAGTTTAGAATTGAACGGATCATACAATTTGGGAAATTGTATAAAGAATTAAAGGATTTATTCAAAAACTTTGAACTTTCTTGGAAATAAATTTCCTCGAGAGGATCGAATAACATAAAAACAATGATAAAAACCTTTAAACAAACAGATTATCCTTCTGATTTTTGCCCACGTTTCGAATAGCCAAAAGATGCAGCAGAGGGGCAGGATCCTTCAAAGACCAATAAAATTGGTGATCCAACAACCCGGTCCACGTACAAATCCAACTACTACTACGAATCAGAAAAATTATCTATTTATTTAACTGCCAACTCCCCGGCAGCGGCGCCAAAAAGTTGATGTGCTGGATCGAGACCTTTTTTTTATGAACGGATTTGAGTTGTTTTGTTACACGAATTGATTTATTGTATATGTGGTATTTTATTGATTTCAGGTTGATTTCACACATATATATAGGCAACTAGTCCTATCCGTGTAGTTTAGTTTTATAGGTAAATCCGATTCGTTCCACAGGGAGATGGAGTGTTTAATGGTTTTTTTTATAGTCTTTGATGTCAAACTTAATTAAATGAGGTTTTGGATTAGGCATTTATAGTAACAGTAAAAGAAAATAACTTAAACTAAATTACTAAATGAAATTACAAGATTACAAAAATTAACTTAAAAAGGGAATCTAATTGAAATTATACTAATTATGACGCGACAATTATATTACTAGATGGTAATTAGTAAAATAGTAATTTTTAATAAAACTATATGTTTAGAATTTTGTTTTAAGTAATTATTATATAAACTTATTTAAATTAACTAAATGATATTTTTAATAAAACTAATACAAATTAAAAGGAAATTAATTAATTAACTAATTATAAACTAGTTACAATTTATAAACTTATAATAATTAATACTAATTTTAAGATTAAAACATTTATTAAGGTATTTTATAATAAGTAAAACTAATTAACTTAATTAAAATAACTAATAACCTAAATATATATAATTAAATAATTAAAACCCTAAATTTAACCCTAGCTGTACTGTAGCCGCGTCAGAACCTTACACGATTCGTGTGATGATACACGATTCGTGTATGTGTAAAAGTATGTGACAGATTACTGTTACGAAAAATAAATGTTTTTATGTATTTTTCTAATATTTTAAAATGGTAAATCGTAAATAATAATAATAATACTTTTATAAGAAATATAAATAAGATAAATGGGAGTGTTTACTTAATTGTGTCACCCCTAGGTCCATGGATTGTTTTAAGTTTTACGCCCTGTTAAAATGTTCTAGTATCAAACTTTACATTTTTCTCTCGAATAAATATAAGGTTACAACTTAACTAAATAAAATCTAATTTTCATTGGATTCTTTTTAGAAAGCTACTATTCCCTAAGTATTTAAATTGAGACCTAGCCTAGTTTTGACCTTCGCCAATACCCAAATTATAACGGTTTCCCTTTTTATAATTTCACCTTCATATAATTTATTGATATCACCCAAACCACCGAAGTTTATTTCTAAATTGGTGTCAATAACTTATCCATAAATTCGTCTAGATCATTTTTAATGTTGAAGCTTAATTTAGGTAAATAAATATAACTTTCGTTATTTAAATTTACTAAATTAAGCGGCAAGGGTTAAATACCTAATTACATAAAAATGGTTCTTTTAACTAGGCTCAATATTAAAAATACCAAAGTTACATTTTAACTTTACTAATGGTAACAATCCATTTCACTAGGGGCTCTACATTTAAGCAAACACTAGGGAAATTTAGCTATCCATTACACTAAGGTAGACATAAAAATATAGATATGCAAACATAATAACAACGCTATTTTTAACAGAGTAAACTTACTAAAATATCTTCACTTGCATTAACTTCAAATGGTAGAAAAATTACAATAATAACACCCCTTTCACGCGTACAATAACACCCTTAATCACGAACAATACCCCTTTAATATTTGAAACTATTCCTAATATTTGAACTTTGAACTAATTGATACAAATAAAACTGATAATAACTTGCGTATAGTAAATGATATGTAATATTCTCTGTGTCTTTGTATCTCTGAACGTACTCCTTTTATAAACATGAAAGTTGGTCAAAAAGACTTGTTGAAATCCTGCTGTCTTCAATTGAGTCAAAAGAAATGTTTAAAAACCAAAAAGCAGCCGACCTTCTGGATATCCGAACAGTGACTTTGGCCTAACATTACACGATTCGTGTAGACCTACACTATTCGTGTAAGAGTAAATATTCTACACGATTCGTGTAGACCTACACTATTCGTGTAAGAGTAAATATTCTACACGATTCGTGTAGACCTACACTATTCGTGTAAGAGTAAATATTCTACACTATTCGTGTAGACCTACACTATTCGTGTAAGAGTAAACAGCAATTTTCTTTATTTTTCTTTTTCGTTCGTTCTCTGTTGATCCCGTGTTGACGTGTTCTGACTTGGCACTTTACATTTGAACTTTTTTCTTCATCTATCTTGTACTTTTATTCGGATAAACGTTTCTTGATATAAATCTGGTTAAAACTATCGTTTTATCGTCGAATCTTCAAATAGTAAGCTCTTATCCACTTTTGTCGTTTTTCTCGTGAAATGTGCATTGAATGTCTTTGTAGATGATAAAAACTTATGAAATATAAGTGATATTGCGTCGAATAATATGTATGTTTAGAGCAATATCACCACTTTGGCGCGCCGCGCGGGTATATGGCGCGCCGCGCCATTACTTGTGCAGATAAATCTGGCAGTTTTTAAGTTTTATGCACGAACCTAACTTCAAACAATCACCATTTATGACCCGCAAACAACCAAAACATGTATCTTATATCATCGGAAAGGTATTTTGACAAGGAACACAACTAACTACTTTTCATCAAGCGAAAACATCATTTACAATAACCGATTTCTCGCCAAGTGGTCATTCAAGGTCCATTTTCAAAGTTTCAAGTTCTTGAAATGCATTACATGATTCGGGAATCCAATCCACACATATGATATGCCGTTTCGAAGGTAATTACTCATGCAATACAACTAAACACTTACTAACAACATTTCATGGCATCCTAAGTATCAAAAGTTCATTTCAAGTTCATCAAACCCTAATCAAAATTCACAAAAATCACAAATCATGTATTTGAAGTTTTCTTAATCAACCTACGCATCAAAACGAAGCTAGTGATACTAGTAACACAATTAAATCATGAACTTTAACAATTTAACAACATTTAATCTTCCAAAATCAAAGATTAAGCAAACCCATTTTTAAGTGTTCAAACTAGTTACTCAAATCAACAAATCGAACAAACAAAACATATATTCATGTTATACACGAGCCATTGACACTAATTAACACTTTTATAATTCAAAAACATCAAGAACACAAAATCTAGTGATTTTAGAAAGTTACCCAAATGAGATGAAATTGGTGTCAAATTGTAGAGGATGAAGAGAGGATTCCAAATATGTAATTTGTTTTGATGTTAACCTCCAAATCCGAAATTAGATGATGAATTCTTGAAATGGAGTTTGAGAGGATTTGTGAAAGTATTAGAGAAAAATGGAAAAAGAAAAGAAAATAATGAATGGAGGAGAATGGTGGGAGGTGGTGACTAGTTGGCCAAGTTTGGCCAAAAGACGGGATTAGTCCCTCAAGTTTGTAATCGGGTGTGGAAGTTAACCAACGAATTATTTTTAAATTACACGAGAGAACGAGAGATGTTATAATCCAAATGACGAAAATATTTTAAGAATGTAAGCTAATGGAGGATACGAATCAAGATACTGAGGATATTATTAAAATAAAAGACGGGCGTTAAAATAATTTAACGGAAAAATGCGGGATGTTACATTACCCACACCTTAAAAGAAATTTCGTCCCGAAATTTAGTTGGAAGCAATAGTCGTTGTTTCTTACTCGAGACCTAGTGTTGTCAATGCTATGAATAAGTGAAAGATACGTCCTTGGGCATTCCCACAAATTTTGACAGTCGAGATCTCAGTTTGTATTAAGACTTGGTTTTACGATCCACAATTTCAACCAGTTTCCCATGAAGGGGAGTTTGCCATCAATAGTAAGTTTATCTAGGAGAGTAGCACGTTCCTGTTCCGTAGGACACGTCTCTAAGTTTTATGCATGGAACGTAGGGTAAACGGAAAATTAATTGAGTCGGAAGTTCTAAACTGTAGGAGCGGTTTCATTACGCCCCAAGGTTTCAAAAGGATTAATATATCGCGTTTTTAACTTTCTTTGATTCCCGAAACGGATTACACCTTCCCAAGGTGCGAGTTCTCAATATTACACGGTTACTGACTTGGGATTCGAGAGGTTTACGTCGAATATCGGTATAGCCCTTTTGACGACTATGGGTCGTCTTGAGTCCTTCTCGGACTTGTACGATCTCAACTGTTATTTCTTGAATGAGTTCGGATCCGGTGATTTGCTTGCCACCTGCTTTGGTCCAATGAATAGGGGTATGACATTTGCGGTCATATAGGGTTTCGGAAGTGCGGCGTTAATACACGAATGGTAACTGCTGTGTGAGAGGAGGCAACTAAAGGCAACAATACAAGTTTGTAACTTGTCTTTCCAAGATGTGAAACGTACGTTTGTTTGGTCCGTTGGTTGTGGATGATACGTGGTACTCATGTTTAAACGTGTCTCTCAGGCTTCTTGTAACACTAGAAGTGAAACGAGCATTGTGATCCGAGATAATCGACAATGGTACACCGTGTTGGAATAGAATTAAGATATGTTTGAACAAGCTAGTTAGGGTTTGAAAATGTTCGTTGGAACAAGTTCCTTATCGGCTACAGAGAACGTTTTCCAGGGCTATTCACCCTCGTGGTGAATACTAGTAATACATGATGAGTCTCTCTCTCCATTGAGAAAGTATATAAAAGGTTTCCTTATACAAAAGTACAAGCAAAAGGACATGAGTGGAATGAGAACTTAGAATAGGATGAGCTCACATCCTGAGGTAGCTATATCGCGCATCTAGTGGTCAAATGTTGAGACCTGGTGGGAAAACGAGATAGAACACGTAGTTGTATAGTTCGGGGTCGAGTAGTAGTTGTCCGTATCAGGAGCATGAGGACGATAAGTCAAAGAGAAAGGAAGTATCCTTGGATTGTGTGTTATCTTGGGTCCCAGTAATATCAGACGGTCATAGTGAAATAACAGTGTTATGTAACGTGGTACGTGGTGATGAGAAGATTGATCGGATCCATAATTAAGTATTCCAATCGTTCGTGCAAAAATAACGAATTTTAGATTCCTTGATTTCGAGTCGAGAGAGTATGCCTTTCGGGCGTTTAAGTAGAAATATTTCCATATTTGAGTTCCAGTGTGCTAAACGAATTTAGCTAGTAAGGCTTGTGTGAAAGATCATGTTCAGCGTTCGGACACGGAGAGGTTTAAATTTTTCCCTCAGTGAGTTAACAAGTTTAAAGGTCGTGCAACACGAGAAAAGTAGAAAATGAATCTTCAGTAATAACCGGCGAGATCTAAGATTTTACGAATACAAGTCTGAGTTGTGAGGATTTCCCGATTACGTGTGGTTCCGATTGCGAGATGTATTGAAATACTTTGACCACTAACAACATGGTCTAAAAATTGGACTTCGTTTAACCAAAATTCTTACTTGGAGAATTCGGCCTAGAATTGCTCTTTTCTCAAGAGTTCGAGCGTAAGACGGAGATGTCGTTCATTTTCTTCTTTACTTGAATAGGTTTAGACATCATCTATAAATACGATAACGGATTCATCTAGATAAGTTTACAAACGCGGTTCAGGAGGCCTATGAATACGGGCGGAGGCCTAGATAATCGAACGGTACTAAAAGAAATTTACAACTATCGTAGCGAGTTCTGAAAGCGGGTTAGGAGACATCTTCTCCCTGATCTCTCAATTGATGATAATCGGAACAGAGGTCGGTTTGGAATATACGCAAGATTCATGTAAATAATCAGGAGGTCATGGATACGAGGATAAAGGTATCGGTTTTCAACCGAAAGTTACTTAGTTCCAATGATCTATACATAATTGTAGCGAAACTTTTCTCCTTAACGAATAGGTTTTGAGCTCCTTAGTTCTATAGGTGTCAAGTCACAATTCAAATTATCCACCCAATAAGTTTAACGTATATCCTCCGATAAAATTTATCGATACACAAAAATTTTTCGTTGGTCACTTAAATTGCCTAAGTAATATCTAAAGGAAAAAGGTGGAGTGCAAAGAGTACGAGTCAAAGCCTTGGTTATAAAACGTCTAATGGTAATCGAATCGAATAAGTATGAAATATGCGGGTTGTTGTGAAGAAACGTACCCGTGACTAGTCCATCATCGTCTCGGGCATCCTAGGTGTCGATGTTGAAAGTTCAACGGCGTGCGTTGGGGTTGGTTTCTTCGTTGGACATGCATTCCTAAAATGACCCGGTTGGCCACATTTGAAACAAACACTTGTTTTTGGTACATTGGGCCCCTTTTCAGCAACGGGGGCGGCACTTTTACAAATATGGGACACATGGCCACTTCTTTGACACCTGATGCAAAATGGTTTACCACATTCGCCCAAATGATGTTTGTGGCACTTGTTACAATAAGGTAGGTTTCCGGCATACCCCTTCTTGCCACCGGGGGTGAAAGGCTTCTTGGCGAAGTTATTGTGGTTGTGGTTGCTTGATGAAGAGGCTTCCCATTTTCTTTTGTTGTTACCCGGTTGGTCCTCGACCGTTGGTGCCGGCGCTTCAATTTCATTCACCGTTTTTATAGATTGGCGGGCCATCGCTAAAGCCTCTTATAGGTTAGTGGGTTTGGATGACATTACCCCGTGTTGAATGCTCTTAGGGAAGCCATCCATGTAAAGTTCAACTCTTAGGGACTCGGGAGTCATGAGATTTGGACACATTAAGACTAGTTCGGTAAATCGTTGATTATAAGCTTCGAGGTCATTCCCGACCATTTTTAAATTTCTTAGCCCTTGTTCGAGCCTTCGAGTCTCGTTGCACGGGAAGTATTCGGTGATCATTCTTTCTCTTAATTCGGTCCAAGAGAGTGTGTGGGCTTCATCGATACCCACCGATTGTACATGCGTGTTCCACCATAAGAGAGCAACACCGGTGAAAGTGAGGGTGGAGAATTTGACCTTATCTCGGTCTCGACAACCGCTTATGCTAAAAATGGATTCCGTTTGATCAAACCATCGGGTAAGAGCAACCGGTCCCCCGGTTCCATCGAAAGTGGGAGGATTGTACTTCATAAAGTTTTTGTAGGAGCAACCTTCGTTTGAATTACCGGCCCCACGATTGTTGTTGTTGGAAAAGTGATCGGCCACGGCCGCACCCACGGCGGTGGTTATCATTCGTTGAAGAGCTTGTTCTAGAGTTTCGGGAGGAGTATTGTGTTGACCTTGGTGAGCCATTGTTCCTTCATGACACAAGAATATCGTTGATTAGTATTTTCAACAATACTAACCGTGATACGGAAAAAGGATAGAGAGAAAATTTTTCCTTGACTCGCCTTAAATTCTTTATGTCATAATGTCGGAACGTTCATGTGAATCACCGTAATATAATCCCGGAAATTATATTACCCTGATTCACATGTGCATTTAACATTACTTCATAAAGTCAAGGTGGCGCGCCAACAAAATTTATCAACGTAAGTTCAAGATCGAATACGAGTTAGATATGATAAAAGAGTTCGAGTATAAATGCACAAGTAGTCAAGTAATTCCTTGTAATGACCCGGAAATTTCCGACTAAATTTAAACTTTATCTTTATATTATTTGACACGATAAGCAATGTTTGTTAAGTTAAATCTCAAGGATTTTAAACTATGTTTATACATTCATTTAAACCTCGACCAAATTCTAATGATTCACGAACCATTAAATGAACATATATGAATATGTATGTATATGTGTATATGTTATAAATTGAAAATGTCAACAAAGTATTTAAACGTATAATGCTTTATATAAACGTATTTGTTTCAATATGATTATCGACGAAATAAAAAAAATATATTAAATGATTGAATTATCAGAAACATTGAATTATGATTACAAGTCTCTGTTGAGAGGTCCACTATGATTTGAAAAAATCTATTCCTCTTAACGATATTCGGAATAATTTGTAAAGCTATTTATAAATAAAAATAAAAAGTGTCATTTACGAAAGTTAGACAAAAGCTAGTGGAGAATTGGTTTCCATAATATTCTATTAATCTATTTTCAAACGTACAAAAACGTTTTCAGTTTAAAAAGAACTTTATTATTAAAACGTATATAACTTTTATAAATATCTAGAATCACTTTTGACAACTCATTACTTAACCAGTATAATAAATATAACGATATTTATATTTTATTTCATTAAATATATATAATAATTTAAATTAATATTATATATATTTATATGCGTATTATACATACATAGTTTTTATACTTTTACTATACTTTAACTTTACCTTTACTTTACTTTTACTTTACTTTAACTTTAATAATTCACTTTAATAATTCATACTTTAATAATTCAATTTAATAATTCATACTTTAATAATTTACTTTAATAATTCATACTTTAATAATTCACTTTAATAATTCATACTTTAATAATTCACTTTAATAATTCAAAAATCTATTATAAATAGAATTCAATAGGTTTCATTATTTCATAGAAACTTGAAAATATATTTCTCTAAACTCTCTCAATCGATTTATATATATATATATATATATATATATATATATATATATATATATATTTGCTCTGTATTATTTCAAGATATTATTAGTATACATAAAATATTACGATGGAGTGATGTCCGAGTGATTTCAAAATAGTTTTTTGAATGAGTCGAAGCTAAGGAAATTATGGGTTATAGCTATGGAGGTGATGGGTATGGTTCATAGGTATGCTCGTGAGGTCAATCTAGAGTTTATCATCTCCGTTGCGTCTACGTACTTTCCTGTAATATTGAATCTCAATATTGATACGTGAGCACTCATAACTTAACTTTTATATATCAATAGTGTATCCCTGACTAGTGCTCGAGTATATAGGATTATGCATGCTTGTACATTCGATATTGTCCATAGATAGGTTTGTTGAATCCTGAATTAGATACATATGCTACTGAGATAGGGTATATGATATGCATGTCATTGGAAAGCTAGCGAAAAATTAAGAACTTTTCATTTAGATATCGAATGGTTTCGATGAACGGATTAGAAGTTATAGTCAACTGAATTTTAGTATTATTGTTAAAATGATTATTATTACTATCGTCGTTATTATTTTAATAGAAATATCATTGTTATTATAAAATATCATTATTACTATTATGTTAGTATTATCATTCTATCATAATACCATTTTTAGTAAATATAAATATTGTTATTTTTTTATAGAATAATAATAATTATTATTACAAAATAATACAACTTTTACTTATTATTATTATGATCAATATTATTATATCAAATAAATAGGGGATACAAAGATATTTTTCACCACGCGTAATATAATTACATTAATAATACTTACCACTATAGTTTTACGATATTAAGTGAACTTAATAAATTTTACTACTTAAGATATATAAAAGTATATTTTATCATATATAAACGTTAATATAAATTTTTATTAATAAATGACTTTTATTATTATAAAATCTAATAAATATATTTAAATATATAAAACGACTATAGTTAAGTTATATAATAAACACGTATAAATTTTAGAAGTCATTTTGGGTCAAGTTGACTTTTGTTGACTTTTGCATATTAGTCTCGAGCATTAGGATTGTGGTACACTATGACTTGACCAAAAATTGTTAGACAAATATTGACCAACATATAAATATATATAATTAATATAGGTTCGTGAATCCGAGGCCAACCTTGCACTTGTTAAATGACGTTATATGTATTTTTACTACGAAATACAGTATGGTGAGTTTCATTTGCTCCCTTTTATATATATTTTTGGGACTGAGAATACATGCGCTGTTTTTATAAATGTTTTACGAAATAGGCACAAGTACTAAAACTAATTCTACGTGGGTTTAAACCAGAAATATACCCTTAGCTTGGTAACATTAAACTACTTGTCTATGTACGGTAGGCGCAAATCCTAAAGATAGATCTATTGGGCCTGACAAACCCCATCCTGACTATGGGATGCTTTAGTACTTCGAGGTTATTTTAAACACACCTGATCTGGTGTACTTCAGAGGGTAAAACATGAACGTTAAGGCTTGTTACCGAGTGCCTACAACTTATAGAATACTTTTATACACTTGCGAGTGTACATATATTTATAAACGAAAATCTTGTGGTCTATTAATATATTGAAATGATTGTAATGATAAACCTATGAACTCACCAACCTTTTGGTTGACACTTTAAAGCATGTTTATTCTCAGGTATTAAAGAAATCTTCCGCTGTGCATTAACTCATTTTAAGGATATTACTTGGAGTCATTCATGGCATATTTTGAAAGACGTTGCATTCGAGTCATTGAGTTCATCAAGATTATTATTATGTCAATTATAGTTGGATGTATTATCAAATGGTGTGCATGCCGTCAACTTTCGTTGTAAAGAAAGTTTGTCTTTTAAAAACGAATGCAATGTTTGTAAAATGTATCATATAGAGGTCAAATACCTCGCGATGTAATCAACTATTGTGAATCGTTTATAATATATATGAACGGGTCCTTTCAGTTGGTATCAGAGCGGTGGTCTTAGCGAACCAGGTCTTGCATTAGTGTGTCTAACTGATAGTTGTTAAGATGCATCAGTGAGTCTGGACTTCGACCGTGTCTGCATGTCAAAAGTTTTGCTTATCATTTTTAGTCTGAAATCATCTACTTACCACCCTTAGGAAATTACCTGCTTATCATTCTTAAGTCTAGACACGTTTTCCTACATTTATTGCATAATAGTGTATAGACGAATTCTTATCTTAGCATATCTGTTACTGTGAACTTTGACTGACATCTTTCAAAGATTCCTCCGTAATTTATGGGATTTTGGTATTATATATACATATGTAAATTATGTATTGAAGAATACCAAATCTAAATTCTACAATCTATTTCATACAAAAAAAATTCTTTCCCTGATCATACAAGATGGATCCCTCAACCAGTTTGAGTTCCTCGGATTTCGACAGCTATGCCGATATGGATTTCCACATGAGCTCCGAAAGCAGCGTGACCGGAATGGATCAACCAATTAGCCATCATCTATTCTGGATGAATTGGGGATGGGTTCGTAATCTACTTAACCATTGGAGACAAGAAGAAGGTGATCCCTTTCATCCACCACATTGCCCTCTTGGCAATGAACCTGAAGCACTTACTGGCGAACCTGTCCGAAACACCATTTTCTCTCTCATTTCCAGAGTATCTCGTCATGATTATATACTACACCAAATTCTAGATCTTATTTATCCGCTCGTCCGAACCGACAATCACCCCGGTGTAATAGAAAAAGTCAACGAGCTTCGCGCTCGGGTAGTGGCTTTGGATAATATGGTGCAAAGGTTACAAGCACCAGCAGCATCACAGACATCAACAGTACCACCGACAACAACACCAACAGTACCATTACGACCACCAACAACATCCGCATCGCAAACCTTAACTTCACAATCTGTTCTACAAGCATCAACGTCATACGCACCGTAGTTACCAAGAAATACCAGCAACAATAACCGATGAAGTATTAACTCATTTCCCCTGAAGAAATTTTATGTATATTTAATATATATGAATTTTGAAATCAAAATAAATCTTTTCGTACTAAGCTATTACGTGTGAATCTTAACTGGTAGGTACTACTCGGTTAGTTCATATTACTAATATGCTATGATGTCAATCCTTCGTTAACGACTTAACCATCGTTAACTATAATCTCTGTTTCAACTCAATGAATTTCATTTCATAATAAACCAGGAGTATTATTCAATTACATAATTGATTTTACATTTTCATTTTCGATGTATTCGAAACTTTCCAGAAAACATCATCTGTGCCTTGTAAGGTTCACAAAAATTCCACAAACACCAACATCCTTCACAGAAGAATATCAATAAGAATAAATAATGAAGTATTGATTTCATTAGTGAAAAACTCCGTAAAGATTATGTAATCTTTAATGTTTTAGAGATTAATCATTTCTAAGTCAAGCCGAAAATCAAATGAGCTTAATATGATATTAACTCATTAAATCTGTATTACATCTGAAGAAAATATACATACAGATATTTTCACAAAGATTGTAATGAAAATTCTTTGTACAAAGTATTAATTGTGAATTTTTTTTTAACGGGTAGGTAATACCCGAGAAATATTTAAGTTTGCAATTAATATGTTACACTGTACATTCTTCAACTTTGATTCAAAAATTATTAACAATACTCACAACGATATACAATCATTTTCATAAAAATTCAATTACATATTCTGATATTGACGGATCAGAATCCAAGTCATAACTCTGAACCGGTAACATCATTCTTAGATCTCTACATCTTTCAAAGCTATACTTTGACTTCAAAACTGTGAAAGATCCTTTAGCGTTGTTTTTACCGAAAATAACCTTGCAATCCTTTTTTAAAGTATCCAGTTTTATCACACTTCCAACCAGTCAACTTCAACTTTTCAGATTAAGCCTTAATGTAACCTTGATATATACGTTTTGTTACTGGGGAACCTTTTATGTCCCACCACATTAGCAGTAAATTTACCAACAACTTCATTGATCTTTGACCTTTCAAAAAATCCTAATACTCATTGAAACCCTATCATTTACTCATTTGCATCGTGTAACGAGAATTTCCATACGAATTATCGGGAATTAGAAAGCAGTATTTTTAAATCTTGCCGCACGTCTACGCCAACAGTTATATGTGTACATATAACGTCTACCTCCTGGACTTACATACTTCGAATGTGAAGTTTCTGAAAAACACCCCAAACTACGAAACTAGTTCTCCGAAATTTGGAAAAAAATGTTGATGAAGCAGCAAAAACTGTAAACGACCTTAACAGTCAAAAGTTTGATGATAAAGAATAGTATGGTGGTAAAGCTAAGAAAAATAAAAGGTTTGGAACTGGAAAACGGATTGAGCAAAGTATGAAGGAGGCTGTGGATAAATCACAAAGACTGAACCTGCCTTCAAAGAATCCAAATGATTCAGTGTCTGCTGAAATCCTTAGCGAATACCTTGCTTCCGAATCTAAACCCTTGCGGACAATATTCTTCATCATCCTCTGATATTAGAAATTCTAAGATATCATCGTATCTTTCATTATAAATATCCTCCATATTTCTGGAGATAATTCCATAATCATTCTTATCGGAAATCAATTTTCTCCTTGCGATATCTGTGTTACATCATAAAAGAAACTATTTTAGTTTCTAAAATCCGAAAAATTCGAAAAAAATGGATGTTTTGAAGTAATGTTGGGAATTGAAGCATGAGTTAGTATAATATAATGACACTTGATCAACGTGATTATATTACAGTAAGTCATGCTGAGTTTCTAATGGGACATGCCGATTCACAGACCATGCCGTCATCATGTTCCATGTTACACGACTCTTGTATTCTATTTAATCTCTAAAAATATCAAGAATATATTTTCTTGATGATTCGGTCTTTTCAGGGTATTCTGGTAAATTAACAAATCAAGATCGTGCCATTACCATTTCCTTCTTAGAACATTAAATATGTTCATTCTGAAATTCATATCTGCGAATACTGGACCATTACAAACGTTGCTTAATCGCAAAAATAAGAAGAAACGAAAGGACAAAACTCCAAAATAGAAATTGGAGTATAAATCGCAGCAAATAGGAAAGAGCATTAACCGTAGATGACAATGATTATAGAAGACAGAATCAGGGACATCAAAATATAAGGGAAGATATAAAACCCAACAACCATCCAGAAACTACAAACCGTGCATATCAATATGTACTGCCACATAAAGGCACGGGAAAATTAATAACACTATAGCCCCAAGATAATAGTAGAAGTAAATAAAATCCTCCGGTGGTAGATGAAAAAGAAGAATGATAGATATGAAGGTTAGAAGTATATCAAGGATCAGAATAGGATGGAGCATATTAGCAAATACTATAAAGTATGAATTGAGGAGAAAGAATAGAAGGTGTGAGTTGTGGAAAAATAAGGAAAGGAGGGAGTGAATTTGTAACGACCCGGAAATTTCTGACCAAATTTAAACCTTAATCTCTATACGTTTCCGACACGATAAGCAAAAACCTTAATGTTGAGACTAGAAAGTCTGAAATCTATATCTGGATAATTAGTTACCCTTTGACCAAGCCTGACGATTCGCGAACCTTTAATAATAAATAGAAATATATGTATAATTAATCATATATGTAAATAATTACATATAATAAACTAAATATATTAATGTACTTGTATATGATTTAGTTATTATGAACGATAATTTAAGGTGATTAAAACTTATTATTTTAAACATAAATAGTAGATTGAATATACATAATTTATCGATATACTCAGATTATAGGCGTTTCAATATATATATAATAATTATCTACCTAATATTTAAAACATAATTGTATATATATATGCAGTTATATACTAATATATGTATGTATTAAGAAATCAGTATTTTTTTTATTTGATTATTATTATTTTTAAGATAATATAATTATTAGTTATTTATCATAAATATATAAAATCACTTGCACGATATTTATTTTCTCTCAATACAATTACATATGACTATCAACTGTATTTGATTTTTTTTTTTTTTGCATCTCTAAGAACGAATCCAGATATCAATCAACTGTACAATCTTTGAATTTAACAAATTTATATTATTTATTTTGTCCCTGAGTGAATAAACTGTTTTAAATCAAATTGCTATATAATTACACGAATTGATCAATAAGAGGAGTAAAATCATTCGGCTCTTACATCATCTTTATCAAATACCAGTTTCACCCAACTCACAAATTGTGATCACCATGTATAACCACCCTAAAGCCATCAACGAACCAAATTCAAAACTAAGGAATCTATAAGTGATTGCTTAAGCCTCAGTTAGAAACTTATAACTCATCGTGAATGAGCTGCTGCAATACAGTTTCTGTTATTTTCTGTTTTGGCCGTAAAATCACCTTCCATCTCTTTCTTCTCTCTCTTTTCCCCTCCTTCCCATGGTAACCACCATATTCGTGAATCTTATGCTCAAACCCCAACCTTCTGTTACACTAACGATGATGAAGAAGATATTACGGGTTCCTGCTAATGCTATTTCTTCTTGCTATCGTTATCTGTAAATTACAAAACAAGAAAAACTCATTCGAAAAAGAAAAAGAACAACCTGCTGCTACATACGACTGTCTTCCTGTTTTAATCACCTCCACGATCACCACCATGCTCGAAATCATCCTCCAAGCTCACCTTAAACGCCGCCTGCTATCTTCTGTTTCTACTACCTATTATTGCTACTATGTATTATGCTGATTCTGATTGAATAGCAACTTCTGTTGCTGTTTTCTGACCAAACCGCCATTACCAGAAGTCACCCATTTAACCCTCACCACCCATTTTAAAACATAGCAATCAACACCCTCCGAGTTCCTTTCTTTTTGAAGAGCACCTTCAAACCATCACCAAAATCCACCATCTTTGAATACCCATTAATATTCATCACCATCTTAGTGAAACCCATAAACCTAACCCCAAAGCCAAACACTCACGAGCAGTTGCTTTATATTTTCTAATTTGATTAAATCCATACTATCAGCAGCTGCATAGTATTCGATCTAATCTAATTTTTTTTCTAAGCCCACTTATAATCAAATTGAACACCACTCACCTGCTGCTACTATTCGAAAACCTGCAATTAATATTGTTGCTGTGAAAACGAACATAATGATAATGATATGGTATGTTGATGAGAGAGGAACGGCTGCCATTATTTGGGGTATAGCCATCGATAAAAAAAAGAGAGAAAACTGATCCCCATCTTTCCCTTCAATTACGGATGTAATCAGATAATGACGGCTTCATTATCAGTTTAGGATCCTATGTTAAAAACGTATGGACTTTGTTCCGTTTCTGCTATTGGGTCGTTTCTATTATTGTGCAGATTTGATTAATTGTTATTGGGACATAATTCAATTGAGAATGAAACAGGATTAGAATAAATAAATATGGGTTACATATCTTAACAGAAAAATAAGAAGTGGTGTGACGGTTTAGTGTGTTGGAGATTACCGGGAGGTCGCGGGTTCGAGTCCCGGCCTGAGCAGTTTAATTGTTTTTATTAATTTTAAGGTATTAATTGATACTTTTATCATTATTATTATTATTATTATTATTATCATTATTATTATTATTATTAGTATTCCTATTATTGTTATTATTAATATTTTTATTATTGAAATGATTTTATTATAAAATATTATTATTTTTTTTTATTATTAACTTACAATATTATTAAAAACTATCATTATTATTATCATTTTTATTTTAATTATCATTATTAATTCAATTATCATTTTTGTTATTATAACAAATCAATATTATATTTATATAATTATATACTAAACATATTAACATTTTTTTTTAATATATCAAATAACAAATTATTGATAAAAATACTAATATACATATTAAGATATTTATATGTATAAATATTAATTACTTTAAATATATACAAATTAAATACATATAAAATATAAATTAAGATATATTATATATAAATTTGTTTGATTACAATTACGTGTGTTAATATATATATACGAATGATATAGGTTCGTGAATCCGAGGCCAACCCTACATTTATTCAATGATGTTATATGTATTTTTACTACAAAATACAGTATGGTGAGTATATAGTCCCTTTTAAACTTTAAATATTTTTGGGCTGAGAATACATGCGCTGATTTTATAAATGATTTACGTTATGGACACAAGTGATCAAAAATAAACTACGTTGAGTTGTACCATGGCATATTTCTTTATACTTGGTAGCTAATATTTACGTGAGGAGCGTAAACGCGAATCCTGTTGATAGATCTATCGGGCCTGACAACCCCAACCGGGCTGGACGACCAGTTTTTAACGGTTGCACAGTACTTCGTTTCGTTACTACACTTGGTACGGTGTAGGGTTTATTTAAGAATATGCTGCTGTGATTTAAATGTTAAGTATGGTTTCCAAGTGCTCAACGACTTTTCATACACGAGGAGTGTATTATGTATAAACATGAAATCTTGTGGTCCATAGTTATTACGCTGCTAGCATCAAACCTATATATCTCACCAACTTTATGTTGACGTTTTAAAACATGTTATTCTCAGGTACAAATTAAGTCTTCCGCTGTGCATTTGCTCACGTTAAGGACATTATTTGGAGTCGATCATCGCAATGGGACCAAATGTTGATGACTTCGTCCAGGAGGATTAGGACGGGTCTTTACAGTTGGTATCAGAGCGGTGGTCTTAGCGAACCAGGCCTTGCATTGGTGTGTCTGACTAGTAGTTGTTAGGATACATTAGTGAGTCTGGACTTTGACCGTGTCTACATGTCAAAAAGTTTTGCTTATCATATCTAGTCGGAAACCATCTGCTTATCATCCTTAGGGAATTGCCTGCTTATCATTCTTAAGTCTAGACACGTTCTACTGCATTCAGTGCATCGATAGTGTATAGACGAAATTCATATTTTAGCGTATCTGATAATTCATATCTTAGCGCATCTGTAGACCTGCCTGACAAATGCCATAGGTTCTTCTGTAGTCTACAAAACCCTTAGTGTTATATATATATATTTATAGATATTCTATGTAGTTAGAATATCATCCTATATTCGAAAATTATTTCACATCGAAGAACTATTCCATTCATCGACTTTCTCTTGGCAATGAACCTGAAAGCACTTACCGGCGAACCTGTTCGAGAAACCATTTACCCTCTCATTTCTAGAAATATCCCGTTACGATTATATATTATCCTATATTTCGAATCTTACTCACCCGCTCGTTTCAACCGTCAATCATCCCGACATAATATAAGGAGTTAACGAACTACGTGATCGAGTAATGGCTTTGGAGAATCTGGTGTGGAAACACCAGCAGCAGCATCAGCAGCATAATCTGTACCACCATCATCAACACCGACAGTACCCTTATTACCCTCAACCACAACTACGTCGTAAACCTCAACATCGTAATCTGTACCCTGAATATCAACATCACACGCCTCAGTATCATCATCTGTACTTCGAGTATGATCCTCGTTTTACACATCGCGCTACATCGATTATCTTCGCTTTACGTATCATTCTATCTCATTTATCCTCGTTCAACGTGGCGATTAAGTAATCTCTAATGCTTTAGAGATTATGTAATCTAGTATTAACAATAAACCTGATGAGTTTAATATCTTATTGACTCATTAAATCTATGATTACATATGAAAAAAATATATATGCCAGTATATTTTCATAAAGATTGTAATTAAAAATTCCTTCGTACAAATTATTAATGATGGAAATATTTTAACGGGTGGGTAGTACCCGAGGAATATTTAGAATTCACATTAATAAGTTACACTGTACATTTTTTTCGAATTTGATTCAACGATCATTTACTATCCTACTTACAACTACCGATATACGTATCCGTTCATCACAGAATAACCATTTCCATTCAAATTTCATATTTGGATTTTTACCTATCCGAATCCAACAAGTGGCATAACGAAGAAAACATTGGACAAAAATAAAAAGTGTTAGAAACAAATGAATTAATTAATTGAAATTGTGATAGGATTACACGCTAACTGTTCCGGCTAACTGTTCCCAGCTAACTGATTAACATTTAATTTATCGCAATTTACATTCTCGCAATTTTAATTTCTGCACTGTACATACTGTCGGGACACATGTACAACAATACGTCGGATTAATTCTGAGACAACACGTTGTATAATGGGTCATGATATATATTTATTTATTTTACGCATTTTAAATAATGGGACACGTATGCAAGGTTTCGACTTATCATATTGACCCATCTATATATATATTTTGGAACAACCATAGACACTCTATATGTGAAGGTGGGAGTTGGCTATACAGGATCGGAGTTGATTCCAAAATATTTACATACTTTGAGTTGTGATCGACACTGAGACCGGTACACGGGTCACGATACGTATTAATTAATTATATATATATATATTATATTAAATATGAATATATTGAACTGTTGAACCCTTGGACCATTAAACTATTAAACTATTGGACTATCGGACTATTGGACTGCTAACTTTAGACAATTAAAATGAATTAAAATATTGATTTTAACATAAGAAACTAAACAATTCTTCAAGTTTGCCACTTGATTTCCTCCTAAACCTCATTTGTACCGCGATAATTACAATCCGCGTTCAAACCTTTCATGATTATTGAAATTACCTCAATCGAGAAGTTGAACCAACCGCACCTCATCTATGGAAGAAAAGATTCTTGCATATAGTTATGCACCTGAAAACTCTCGGAATCTGAGACAACGCTTAACACGTAGCAGTGTTAATTCCTTTAGTGTTATTATTACCCAAAATAACTTTGCCAATCCTTTCTAAATTAGCCAAATCTTGTCACAGCTCCAACAAGTTGATTTCGATTTTTTGTTCAAAACAACCTTGTTATAACCTCGGAATATATACGTGTTTATTTATTGTTACCAGAAAACCTTTTATAATCTACCATACCACCATTAGCGTTTAATCATCTAAAAATACAATGCTCCTGAAATCACCTCAGTTTGATAACCGATGACCCAGATCCGTTAAGAATGTTGACGAATCAGCATGTTGTAGATGGTCTCGATGACCAAAAGTTGATGATAAAGAATGGAGTATTGGAAACACTCAATAGAAAATTTAGTACCGAGAAGCGGATTATGCGAAATTATGAAGGAAGCCATAGACAAATTGTAGCGACCCCGACAAATCGTCAAATGACGGCGTCATCTACGTATGGTCCCATTACATGGTCGTAAGTCTTTATAACAAAGTTTGACCGAAAAGTATGTCGCATTCATTTCATAAATAAGGGTGTTTCAAAGTTTACAAAAGTAGTTTCCATAACAAGTACATAACAATGTTTAAAGTTTGTATGAAACACGTGCGACACGATTAAAAGTAGTCAAAAAGACGCTCCACGTATGCAAGTATACTCGACATCCAATGTAAGTATCAAATAGTATGATCGGAAGCATGTATCACCTAAGTTCAAGGACCTGAGAAAAACATAGAGAATCTGTCAACGAAAACGTTGGTGAAATCATAGGTTTAAATAAGTAAATGAGTAATAGTAAGTTGAACCACAAGATTTGCAACATCGATAAAGCCATAGTACATTCTAAAAGTTAATATTCACGAGCACCCAATTATCAAAGCTTAACGTTCCGTCCGTTGAATACCCCATCAATTAGTGCTAGAACAACACTGTTCCCGAAAATATATTTCATTCGTAAACGGTAGCGAACCGTTTGAATGAGGGTTTGTCAAACCCATATGGCCATATAACATAAGTTCTCGCTTACACCATCTGATGTAACTAATGATAATCGGATTGAGGATTTTCGTTCTAAACTCGTATGTAGAATGTTTGTTTTCCCGTTCTTGTGTTCACTTAGTTCAAAAGAATCGTTTATGTTTTCTCATCCCAAAAGTAAGTTTAAAAGAGTAAAAGTGGGACTATGATCTCACCTTGTATGCACGAACAAAAAGTACTTCAACAAGTAATGTGCGCAAAGGACAACGCTAGTCTCGACCTAAACAATTAGGTTGTATCAATAACGATAGTCACGAAGGGTCAAAGTTGTTCAATTAGTCCTATGGCTCGACACGACTCGATTATGTAGCATGTGAAGCAAATTGTCAAGTTTCATGCAAGATACAAGTATAAAAGCATGTTAGGAAGATTGCATAATTAATTGGTTAAGTTTGACAAAAAGTCAAACTTTGGTCGGTCAAAGTCAACAAAAAAAGTCAACACGTTCGGGTCGGGTCTCGGACAAATTTTCTATGCTAGTTATTCATATATAAGCATTTTAAAATAAGTTACATGTAAATTGGAGGTCTAGAACATGCCAAACATTTTTCGTCAAAAGGTCAAGCAAACAGCCAGTTTTAGGCAAACGGGACGGCGTCCCATATAGCTGGACGGCGTCCAGGTTTTAAGGATGGGACGGCGTCCTGAGGAGCTAGACGGCGTCCCGGTTCAAAAGGTGGGACGGCGTCCTGAGGAGCTAGACGGCGTCCAAGGGGGTTTCCAGGCCCTGTTTGCTGTATTTCCTAAGTGCACGAATCAAAACACAAACCAACACATTTCATGACCCGCAAACAATCAAGATATGTATCTTATATCATCGGAAAGGTAATTTGACAAGGAACATAACTAAGCACTTTCATTAATCAAAATTCCACTTACAACTACCAAAAACCGCCATCAATGTTCCTCATTCAATGCATACAAGTCACAAATGCCATTTAGTGATTCGGTAACCAAATTACATGAACAATATGCCGTTTCGAAGGTGATTAAGCATACAACACAACCTAACACTTACAACTAACATTCCATGTCATTCAAATCATTAAAAGTCCATTTTAAGTTCATGAAACCTTAACCTAAATTCACCAAATTTCATAATCAAGTTTAGGAGGTTTCATTAATCAAACTATACATCATAATGAAGCTAGTAACACTAGAAACACAATTAAAACATGAACTCTTAGCATCAAACAACATATGAACACTCAAATTTCAAGATTAAGCATGTCATCTTTCAATATGAACTAGTTACATCAAAATATCAAAAACGAGCATACAAATCACATAAACAAACTAGACTCGAGCCATAGACACTAATTAACAACCTTATAACTTAAAAATCTCAAGAACACAAGAATTAGTGATTTTAGAAAGTTACCCAAAATTGATGAAATCGGTATGGAAACGAAGAGGAGATCACGAGGAATTCAAATATGCAATTTGTTTTGATCGAATCCTTCTTGAACGAATTTGGATGATGATTGAAGGTTTGAGGGTTTTGAGAGAAAAGGTGAAGTAGTAGAATGAAAGGGATGAATGAATGGATGAGAATAAGGGTTGACTCTTTGACCTAGTCAAATGTTTCAACCTTTGGCAAGTTTGGTCCCTCAACTTTAAACCGGGTGCGGGAATTACCTAAACGAGATAATTCAACGCATATTAACGGGATGTGTTATAAACATATAACGGAACTTAAGTAGTTAAACGGAAAAGTAAACGGAAAAAGGCGGGATGTTACATTACCTACACCTTAAAAGAAATTTCGTCCCGAAATTTAGGTAGGCGTAGTAGTCGTTGTTTCTTCCTCGGAATCTGACGTTTCCGGGACCGAGAATAGATGAGGGTGTTTCTTTCGCATTTGATCTTCTCTTTCCCAAGTAAACTCGGGTCCCCTTTTGGCGTTCCATCGGACCTTAACAATCGGGATCCGGCTTTGTTTTAATTCCTTCTCGACGTAGTCCACAATTTCAACCGGTTCCTCCACAAAATGGAGTTTGTCATTAATAGTAAGTTCCTCGAGAGGGACGACGATATCGGGCTCGGCGAGACACTTCTTCAAGTTAGATACATGAAAAGTAGGATGGACGGAGCTTAGTTGAGGCGGAAGGTTTAAACGATAAGCAACGGTTCCAATACGCTCTAAGATTTCGAAAGGACCAACGTACCGCGGGTTTAGTTTCCCCCGTTTCCCAAAACGGATGACACCTTTCCAAGGTGCGACTTTTAACATGACGCGGTCACCGACTTGAAATTCGAGGTCTTTGCGTCTTTTGTCGGTATAGCATTTTTGACGACTCCGGGCCGTCCGAAGCCTATCTCGGATTTGAAGAATCTTTTCGGTTGTTTCGTGAATGAGTTCGGGCCCGGAAATTTGCACGTCACCCACTTCGGCCCAACAAAGAGGAGAGCGACATTTTCGACCATATAACGCTTCAAAAGGTGCGGCCTTAATACTCGCGTGATAACTATTATTGTAAGAGAATTCGGCGAGAGGTAAGTGATTGTCCTAAGCTTTTCCAAAATCAACAACGCAGGCTCGTAACATATCCTCTAAGGTTTGTATTGTACGTTCACTTTGGCCATCGGTTTGGGGATGATATGCGGTGCTCATGTCCAAACGCGTTCCCAGCGCTTCTTGTAACGTACGCCAAAATCTAGAAACGAAACGACCATCTCGGTCGGAGATAATCGATAAAGGTACACCGTGTCGGGCTACAATCTCCTTAATGTATAGTCGTGCAAGTTTCTCCATTTTGTCGGTCTCTTTCATGGCGAGAAAGTGCGCGGATTTGGTGAGGCGATCGACAATGACCCAAATAGTATCATAACCGCCTGACGTTTTTGGTAGTTTGGTGATAAAATCCATCGTGATCCTTTCCTACTTCCATTGCGGGATCTCGGGTTGTTGAAGTAACCTGGACGGTCTTTGGTGTTCGGCTTTGACTTTAGCGCAAGTCAAACATTTGGCAACGTAAGTAGCGACTTCCTTTTTGATGTTCGGCCACCAATATCGTTCTTTAAGGTCGTGGTACATCTTATTGGCGCCGGGATGAATCGAGTATCGCGATTTGTGGGCTTCGTCTAGGATGAGGTTTCGTAAGTCGCCATATCTAGGCACCCAAATTCTTCCGGCGTAATATCGAAGTCCGGTCTCCTTAACTTCGAATCGGGAGACGAGAATGTTTAAAAGTTCGCGTGCGATGTTGTTGTCTTTAAGAGCCTCCTCTTGGGCTACACGAATTTGGCTATTAAGGTTGGAGTGAATGGTGATGTTTAAAGCTCGGACACGAAGAGGCACCGCTCTTTCTTTTCGACTTAAGGCATCGGCCACTACATTTGCCTTCCCGGGGTGGTAACGAAGCTCGCAATTATAATCGTTCAAGGTTTCAATCCACCTTCGTTGTCTCATGTTTAGTTGCTTTTGATCGAAGATGTGTTGGAGACTTTTGTGATCGGTAAAGATAGTACTTTTGGTACCAAGAAGATGATGTCTCCATAACTTAAGTGCAAAGATGACGGCACCGAGTTCAAGATCATGTGTCGTGTAGTTTCGTTCGTGGACTTTGAGTTGTCGAGAGGCATAAGCAATGACTTTCTTTCGTTGCATTAATACACACCCATAACCGTTTTTCGAGGCATCACAATATACAACAAAATCATCATTGCCTTCGGGAAGTGACAAGATAGGAGCGGTGGTTAGCTTAGTTTTCAAGAATTGAAAAGCGGTTTCTTGTTCGGATGTCCAAACGAATTTTCGTTCCTTGTGAGTTAACGCGGTTAGAGGGCGAGCGATTAAGGAGAAATCCTTGATGAATTTACGATAGTATCCGGCGAGACCCAAGAATTGACGAATTTGAGTAGGAGTAGTAGGAGTCTCCCATTTACTAATGGCTTCGATTTTTGCGGGATCGACTTTAATGCCTTGATCACTTACAACATGACCAAGAAATTGAACTTCCTTTAACCAAAATTCACACTTGGAGAACTTGGCATATAGTTGCTCTTTTCTCAAGAGCTCGAGCACGAGTCGGAGATGTTCTTTGTGTTCCTCTTCGTTTTTAGAATAGATCAAAATATCATCGATGAACACGATAACGAATTTGTCGAGGTAAGGTTTGCACACGCGGTTCATGAGATCCATGAACACCGCCGGTGCGTTAGTGAGACCGAAAGGCATGACAAGGAATTCATAACTACCATAACGAGTCCGGAAAGCGATTTTGGAGACATCTTCCCCCTTAACCCTTAGTTGATGATAACCCGAACGGAGATCGATTTTTGAGTATACACGAGAACCTTGTAGTTGATCAAAAAGGTCATCAATGCGAGGAAGAGGATATCGGTTCTTAACCGTCAATTTGTTTAGTTCACGATAATCAATGCACATTCGTAGGGATCCGTCTTTCTTCTTGACGAACAAAATCGGAGCGCCCCATGGTGAATGGCTAGGTTGAATGAAACCACGGTCAAGTAACTCTTGGATTTGACTTTGTAATTCTTGTAATTCGGATGGAGCGAGTCTATACGGTGCACGCGCTACGGGTGCGGCTCCTGGAATAAGATCGATTTGAAATTCAACCGGTCGATGAGGTGGAAGACCCGGTAATTCGTCGGGAAATACATCGGAAAAATCACTAACAATTGGCACATCTTCGATGCGCTTTTCGTCGGCCTCGACTTTCTTAACGTGAGCAAGAATCGCGAAACAACCCTTGCGAAGTAGCTTTCGAACTTTAAGGCACGATACGAGATTGAGTCCGGTGCAATTTTTGTCGCCACAGACAATCAATGGTTCACCATTCTCGATAGGAATTCGGATTGCGTGAAGATCGCAAAGAATGTGAGATTTATTTTTGACCATCCAATTCATACCGATTATTACATCAAAACTCCCTAGTTCCATGGGTATCAAGTCAATTTCAAATTCATTACCCAAAATGTTTAAAGTACACCCCCGGTAATATGTGTCGGCACTTAAGAGTTTTCCGTCGGCCACTTCGATAGAATAAGTAGTATCTAAGGGGTGTGGTGGAGTGCAAAGAGTAGGAGCCAAAGTCTTAGACACAAAACATTTATCGGCACCCGAATCGAATAAGCAAGTAACATAAGTGTTGTTGAGAAGAAACGTACCCGTGACTAGTTCATTGTCATCTCGGGCTTCCTCGGTGTTGATGTTAAAGGCTCGGCCTCGGTTGTTGGGGTTGGTTTTCTTTTTCGGGCATTCGTTCTTATAATGGCCCGTTTGGCCACATTCGTAACAAGTGACCGTTTTTGGAGGATTGGGCCCCTTTCGAGCAACTGGGGCGGCACTTGTGCAATTGTTGGCCCTATGACCAACACCTTGGCAACGGTGACAAACTAGCTTGTTACATTCGCCGTGATGATGCTTGTGGCATTTGTTGCAAAAAGGTAAGTTTCCGACATAACCCTTCTTGCCGTCGTTGTTGAAAGGCTTTTTGGTGAAGGTGTTGTTGTTGTAGTTGGTTGATGGAGTGGCTTCCCATTTCCTTTTGTTGCCACCCGACTTGTCCTCGGCCTTAGGAGCCGGCACTACGATTTCGTCAACCGTTTCGATTAATTGACGAGCCATGTTCATAGCGGCTTGATGAGTAGCGGGTTTGGATGACATCACCCCTTGTTTGATGCTTTTCGGAAGACCGAGCATGTAGAGCTCAATCCTTTGAGATTCGGGGTTAACAAGATTAGGACACATCAAGGATAGTTCGGCGAAGCGTTGATTATAAGCCTTAAGATCGTTCCCGACCGCTTTCAAAGCTCTTAGTTCTTCCTCGAGCTTTCGGGTTTCTTCGCGCGAAAAGTATTCGACAATCATCTTTTCCTTCAAATCGGCCCAAGAGAGGGCATGAGCTTCATCGGTACCCACCGATTGAACATAGGTGTTCCACCAAGTGAGAGCAACACCGGAGAACGTGTGGGTGGAGTATTTGACCTTGTCTTGATCCCGACAACCGCTTATGCTAAAGACGGCCTCGGTTTGTTCAAACCAACGAGTAAGCACAACCGGTCCACCGGTTCCATCATAAGTGTGAGGTTTGCACCCCATGAAAGCTTTGTAGGAGCATCCCTCGTTTGAGTTACCGGCCCCATTGTTGTTGTTGTTGTTGTGGTTGTTGTTATTATTATTGTTGTTGGAAGAGTGACCGGCCATGGCCGCATCTACGGCGGTAGCTATCATCCGTTCGAGAGCTTGTTCGGGAGTTTCATTGCGGCGTACATGACGAGGAGCCATTGTTCCTTCAAAACAAAAGAATACCGTTGGTTAGTATTCTAAATAATACTAACCGTGATATGGGATAAAGATAGAGAGAAAATTATCCTTGACCCGCCTTAAATTCTTTATGTCATAATGTCGGTATGTTCATATGAGTCACCGTAATATAATTTCCGGGAATTATATTACCCTAATTCATATGTGCATTCGACATTACATTATATAGTCAAGGTGGCGTGTCAATTAAATTATACAACGCAAGATTTAGATAGGATAAGAGTAGATATGAGTAAGAGAGTTCGAGTGTAAATGCACAAATAGTCAAGTAATTCCTACGTCAAGTCTATATGCCGGTTGTAGTCTAGACTCACCAATGTACCCTAAGACTCGGGGTTGACACCAATGAACTCTAAATCCCTACAACCAAAGCTCTGATACCACTTGTAGCGACCCCGACAAATCGTCAAATGACGGCGTCATCTACGTATGGTCCCATTACATGGTCGTAAGTCTTTATAACAAAGTTTGACCGAAAAGTATGTCGCATTCATTTCATAAATAAGGGTGTTTCAAAGTTTACAAAAGTAGTTTCCATAACAAGTACATAACAATGTTTAAAGTTTGTATGAAACACGTGTGACACGATTAAAAGTAGTCAAAAAGACGCTCCACGTATGCAAGTATACTCGACATCCAATGTAAGTATCAAATAGTATGAGCGGAAGCATGTATCACCTAAGTTCAAGGACCTGAGAAAAACATAGAGAATCTGTCAACGAAAACGTTGGTGAAATCATAGGTTTAAATAAGTAAATGAGTAATAGTAAGTTGAACCACAAGATTTGCAACATCGATAAAGCCATAGTACATTCTAAAATTTAATATTCACGAGCACCCAATTATCAAAGCTTAACGTTCCGTCCGTTGAATACCCCATCAATTAGTGCTAGAACAACACTGTTCCCGAAAATATATTTCATTCGTAAACGGTAGCGAACCGTTTGAATGAGGGTTTGTCAAACCCATATGGCCATATAACATAAGTTCTCGCTTACACCATCTGATGTAACTAATGATAATCGAATTGAGGATTTTCGTTCTAAACTCGTATGTAGAATGTTTGTTTTCCCGTTCTTGTGTTCACTTAGTTCAAAAGAATCGTTTATGTTTTCTCATCCCAAAAGTAAGTTTAAAAGAGTAAAAGTGGGACTATGATCTCACCTTGTATGCACGAACAAAAAGTACTTCAACAAGTAATGTGCGCAAAGGACAACGCTAGTCTCGACCTAAACAATTAGGTTGTATCAATAACGATAGTCACGAAGGGTCAAAGTTGTTCAATTAGTCCTATGGCTCGACACGACTCGATTATGTAGCATGTGAAGCAAATTGTCAAGTTTCATGCAAGATACAAGTATAAAAGCATGTTAGGAAGATTGCATAATTAATTGGTTAAGTTTGACAAAAAGTCAAACTTTGGTCGGTCAAAGTCAACAAAAAAAGTCAACACGTTCGGGTCGGGTCTCGGACAAATTTTCTATGCTAGTTATTCATATATAAGCATTTTAAAATAAGTTACATGTAAATTGGAGGTCTAGAACATGCCAAACATTTTTCGTCAAAAGGTCAAGCAAACAGCCAGTTTTAGGCAAACGGGACGGCGTCCCATATAGCTGGACGGCGTCCAGGTTTTAAGGATGGGACGGCGTCCTGAGGAGCTAGACGGCGTCCCGGTTCAAAAGGTGGGACGGCGTCCTGAGGAGCTAGACGGCGTCCAAGGGGGTTTCCAGGCCCTGTTTGCTGTATTTCCTAAGTGCACGAATCAAAACACAAACCAACACATTTCATGACCCGCAAACAATCAAGATATGTATCTTATATCATCGGAAAGGTAATTTGACAAGGAACATAACTAAGCACTTTCATTAATCAAAATTCCACTTACAACTACCAAAAACCGCCATCAATGTTCCTCATTCAATGCATACAAGTCACAAATGCCATTTAGTGATTCGGTAACCAAATTACATGAACAATATGCCGTTTCGAAGGTGATTAAGCATACAACACAACCTAACACTTACAAATAACATTCCATGTCATTCAAATCATTAAAAGTCCATTTTAAGTTCATGAAACCTTAACCTAAATTCACCAAATTTCATAATCAAGTTTAGGAGGTTTCATTAATCAAACTATACATCATAATGAAGCTAGTAACACTAGAAACACAATTAAAACATGAACTCTTAGCATCAAACAACATATGAACACTCAAATTTCAAGATTAAGCATGTCATCTTTCAATATGAACTAGTTACATCAAAATATCAAAAACGAGCATACAAATCACATAAACAAACTAGACTCGAGCCATAGACACTAATTAACAACCTTATAACTTAAAAATCTCAAGAACACAAGAATTAGTGATTTTAGAAAGTTACCCAAAATTGATGAAATCGGTATGGAAACGAAGAGGAGATCACGAGGAATTCAAATATGCAATTTGTTTTGATCGAATCCTTCTTGAACGAATTTGGATGATGATTGAAGGTTTGAGGGTTTTGAGAGAAAAGGTGAAGTAGTAGAATGAAAGGGATGAATGAATGGATGAGAATAAGGGTTGACTCTTTGACCTAGTCAAATGTTTCAACCTTTGGCAAGTTTGGTCCCTCAACTTTAAACCGGGTGCGGGAATTACCTAAACGAGATAATTCAACGCATATTAACGGGATGTGTTATAAACATATAACGGAACTTAAGTAGTTAAACGGAAAAGTAAACGGAAAAAGGCGGGATGTTACACAAATCACAAAGAATAAGTTTGACTTCAAAGGATCCAAATGATTCGGTGCCTGCTGAAATCTTTAGCGAACACCTTACTTCTGAATCTAAACCCTTACGGGTAAAACTTCATCATCATCCTTCGATATTAGAAATTCCAAGATATTATCATATCTTTCATTATAAATATCCTCAATATTTCTGAAGATATTTTTATAACTATTCTTATCTGAAATCATCTATCCCTTTGTAACATCTGCGTTATAACATAAAGAAACTGTGTTAGTTTCTAAGATCTGAAACCTTCGAGTTTAAAATAGGAATGTTCTGAAGCAGTGTTGGGAACTGATGCATGAATTAGTATAATATAATGAAACTTGATCAACTTCATTATATTACAGTAAGTCATGTTGAGTTTCTAATGGAATGTGATGATTCACAGTACCATCATCATGTGCCATGTTACACGGCTCTTACATTCTATATAAATTCTAAAAATATCAAGAAAATATTTCTTGATGATTCGGTCTTTTCCAGAATATTCTGGTAATTTAACAAATCAAAATCGATCCATTACCATTTCTTTCTAAAAGCATTAGCTATGTTCATTCCGAACTTTATACCTACGAAAATCGGATCCTTACTCGCTTGACTCGAAGTCGGAAAGAGAAAACGAAAGCATGAAGCTCCGAAAAATAATGAAGAACATAAAGCTCGATAATAATCCCGAAATTACAAACCGTGTATATCGATACAGATAGCAATATAGAGACACAGGTGAACTAAAAACACTATAAACAAGAATATAGTAGAAGTAAATAGATTCTTCTGGCAGTAGATGAAAGGGAAGAATGGCGGATGTGAAAATTAGGAGTATATCAAGAATCAGAATTTGGATGGAGCATATTGAGGTATGAGTAGAGGGAGAAAGAATAGAAGGGGTAGAAAATAAGGAAACGAAGGGGGTAGTTTTATAAGTGAAATATCCGACAAAGAAATCACAACAGATTTGCTGCATTAAATCAAAGGAGATCCTGTTTCCTAAATCGTCAAAGAACCAAATCTTATTACGAAAGATTTTCTTTAAATCTCGTGAATTCCAGAAATCAATCATAACCACGTCATCAGTTAAAACGATACCATATTACTTATTTATTTTTTTTTGTGATAGCTTCACTCGTACGCTTCACATAATCGAAATGTTTTATCTATATCTATCAATAATGATAAAACTCCGTTATTATCTCATATTCATCATGAAAACATTCCTATTGTTATTTATGACAATCCCTACCAAATTTCGGGGACGAAATTTCTTTAACGGGTGGGTACTGTAACGACCCGGAAATTTTCGACCAAATTTAAACCTTAATCTCTATACGTTTCCGACACGATAAGCAAAAACCTTAATGTTGAGACTAGAAAGTCTGAAATCTATATCTGGATAATTAGTTACCCTTTGACCAAGCCTGACGATTCGCGAACCTTTAATAATAAATAGAAATATATGTATAATTAATCATATATGTAAATAATTACATATAATAAACTAAATATATTAATGTACTTGTATATGATTTAGTTATTATGAACGATAATTTAAGGTGATTAAAACTTATTATTTTGAACATAAATAGTAGATTGAATATACATAATTTATCGATATACTCAGATTATAGGCGTTTCAATATATATATAATAATTATCTACCTAATATTTAAAACATAATTGTATATATATATGCAGTTATATACTAATATATGTATGTATTAAGAAATCAGTATTTTTTTTATTTGATTATTATTATTTTTAAGATAATATAATTATTAGTTATTTATCATAAATATATAAAATCACTTGCACGATATTTATTTTCTCTCAATACAATTACATATGACTATCAACTGTATTTGATTTTTTTTGTTTGCATCTCTAAGAACGAATCCAGATATCAATCAACTGTACAATCTTTGAATTTAACAAATTTATATTATTTATTTTGTCCCTGAGTGAATAAACTGTTTTAAATCAAATTGCTATATAATTACACGAATTGATCAATAAGAGGAGTAAAATCATTCGGCTCTTACATCATCTTTATCAAATACCAGTTTCACCCAACTCACAAATTGTGATCACCATGTATAACCACCCTAAAGCCATCAACGAACCAAATTCAAAACTAAGGAATCTATAAGTGATTGCTTAAGCCTCAGTTAGAAACTTATAACTCATCGTGAATGAGCTGCTGCAATACAGTTTCTGTTATTTTCTGTTTTGGCCGTAAAATCACCTTCCATCTCTTTCTTCTCTCTCTTTTCCCCTCCTTCCCATGGTAACCACCATATTCGTGAATCTTATGCTCAAACCCCAACCTTCTGTTACACTAACGATGATGAAGAAGATATTACGGGTTCCTGCTAATGCTATTTCTTCTTGCTATCGTTATCTGTAAATTACAAAACAAGAAAAACTCATTCGAAAAAGAAAAAGAACAACCTGCTGCTACATATGACTGTCTTCCTGTTTTAATCACCTCCACGATCACCACCATGCTCGAAATCATCCTCCAACCTCACCTTAAACGCCACCTGCTATCTTCTGTTTCTACTACCTATTATTGCTACTACGTATTATGCTGATTCTGATTGAATAGCAACTTCTGTTGCTGTTTTCTGTCCAAACCGCCATTACCAGAAGTCACCCATTTAACCCTCACCACCCATTTTAAAACATAGCAATCAACACCCTCCGAGTTCCTTTCTTTTTGAAGAGCACCTTCAAACCATCACCAAAATCCACCATCTTTGAATACCCATTAATATTCATCACCATCTTAGTGAAACCCATAAACCTAACCCCAAAGCCAAACACTCACGAGCAGTTGCTTTATATTTTCTAATTTGATTAAATCCATGCTATCAGGAGCTGCATAGTATTCGATCTAATCTAATTTTTTTTCTAAGCCCACTTATAATCAAATTGAACACCACTCACCTGCGGCTACTATTTGAAAAAGTGTAATTAATATTGTTGCTGTGAAAACGAACATAATGATAATGATATGGTATGTTGATGAGAGAGGAACGGCTGCCATTATTTGGGGTATAGCCATCGATAAAAAAAAAAAGAGAGAAAACTGATCCCCATCTTTCCCTTCAATTACGGATGTAATCAGATAATGACGGCTTCATTATCAGTTTAGGATCCTATGTTAAAAACGTATGGACTTTGTTCCGTTTCTGCTATTGGGTCGTTTCTATTATTGGGCCGATTTGATTAATTGTTATTGGGACATAATTCAATTGAGAATGAAACAGGATTAGAATAAATAAATATGGGTTACATATCTTAACAGAAAAATAAGAAGTGGTGTGACGGTTTAGTGTGTTGGAGATTACCGGGAGGTCGCGGGTTCGAGTCCCGGCCTGAGCAGTTTAATTGTTTTTATTAATTTTAAGGTATTAATTGATACTTTTATCATTATTATTATTATTATTATTATCATTATTATTATTATTATTAGTATTCCTATTATTGTTATTATTAATATTTTTATTATTGAAATGATTTTATTATAAAATATTATTATTTTTTTTATTATTAACTTACAATATTATTAAAAACTATCATTATTATTATCATTTTTATTTTAATTATCATTATTAATTCAATTATCATTTTTGTTATTATAACAAATCAATATTATATTTATATAATTATATACTAAACATATTAACATTTTTTTTAATATATCAAATAACAAATTATTGATAAAAATACTAATATACATATTAAGATATTTATATGTATAAATATTAATTACTTTAAATATATACAAATTAAATACATATAAAATATAAATTAAGATATATTATATATAAATTTGTTTGATTACAATTACGTGTGTTAATATATATATACGAATGATATAGGTTCGTGAATCCGAGGCCAACCCTACATTTATTCAATGATGTTATATGTATTTTTACTACAAAATACAGTATGGTGAGTATATAGTCCCTTTTAAACTTTAAATATTTTTGGGCTGAGAATACATGCGCTGATTTTATAAATGATTTACGTTATGGACACAAGTGATCAAAAATAAACTACGTTGAGTTGTACCATGGCATATTTCTTTATACTTGGTAGCTAATATTTACGTGAGGAGCGTAAACGCGAATCCTGTTGATAGATCTATCGGGCCTGACAACCCCAACCGGGCTGGACGACCAGTTTTTAACGGTTGCACAGTACTTCGTTTCGTTACTACACTTGGTACGGTGTAGGGTTTATTTAAGAATATGCTGCTGTGATTTAAATGTTAAGTATGGTTTCCAAGTGCTCAACGACTTTTCATACACGAGGAGTGTATTATGTATAAACATGAAATCTTGTGGTCCATAGTTATTACGCTGCTAGCATCAAACCTATATATCTCACCAACTTTATGTTGACGTTTTAAAACATGTTATTCTCAGGTACAAATTAATTCTTCCGCTGTGCATTTGCTCACGTTAAGGACATTATTTGGAGTCGATCATCGCAATGGGACCAAATGTTGATGACTTCGTCCAGGAGGATTAGGACGGGTCTTTACAGAATTTATAGTGAAATATTCGACAGAGGAATCAGAACAGATTGTTGCATTAATCAAAGAAGATTCTGATTTTCTAAATCGCCAAAAACACCAAATCTTATTATGAAGATTTTCTTTAAAAATCATGAATTTCGAAAATTCAATCATAACTACGTCATCGGTTAAAACGATTTTACATTTACCTATTTCATTCTCTTGCGATAGCTTCACTTATACTCTTTGCATAATCAAATTGTTTTATCTATATTACTTAATGATGATAAAACTCCATTATCACCTCATATTCGTCATAAAAACATTTTTATTGTTATCCATGACGACCTCTATCAAATTTCAGGGACGAAATTTCTTTAACGGGTAGGTACTGTAATGACCCGGAAATTTCCGACTAAATTTAAACTTTATCTTTATATTATTCTGACACGATAAGCAATGTTTGTTAAGTTAAATCTCAAGGATTTTAAACTATGTTTATACATTCATTTAAACCTCGACCAAATTCTAATGATTCACGAACCATTAAATGAACATATATGAATATGTATGTATATGTGTATATGTTATAAATTGAAAATGTCAACAAAGTATTTAAACGTATAATGCTTTATATAAACGTATTTGTTTCAATATGATTATCGACGAAATAAAAAAAATATATTAAATGATTGAATTATCAGAAACATTGAATTATGATTACAAGTCTCTGTTGAGAGGTCCACTATGATTTGAAAAAATCTATTCCTCTTAACGATATTCGGAATAATTTGTAAAGCTATTTATAAATAAAAATAAAAAGTGTCATTTACGAAAGTTAGACAAAAGCTAGTGGAGAATTGGTTTCCATAATATTCTATTAATCTATTTTCAAACGTACAAAAACGTTTTCAGTTTAAAAAGAACTTTATTATTAAAACGTATATAACTTTTATAAATATCTAGAATCACTTTTGACAACTCATTACTTAACCAGTATAATAAATATAACGATATTTATATTTTATTTCATTAAATATATATAATAATTTAAATTAATATTATATATATTTATACGCGTATTATACATACATAGTTTTTATACTTTTACTATACTTTAACTTTACCTTTACTTTACTTTTACTTTACTTTAACTTTAATAATTCACTTTAATAATTCATACTTTAATAATTCACTTTAATAATTCATACTTTAATAATTTACTTTAATAATTCATACTTTAATAATTCACTTTAATAATTCATACTTTAATAATTCACTTTAATAATTCAAAAATCTATTATAAATAGAATTCAATAGGTTTCATTATTTCATAGAAACTTGAAAATATATTTCTCTAAACTCTCTCAATCGATTTATATATATATATATATATATATATATATATATTTGCTCTGTATTATTTCAAGATATTATTAGTATACATAAAATATTACGATGGAGTGATGTCCGAGTGATTTCAAAATAGTTTTTTGAATGAGTCGAAGCTAAGGAAATTATGGGTTATAGCTATGGAGGTGATGGGTATGGTTCATAGGTATGCTCGTGAGGTCAATCTAGTGTTTATCATCTCCGTTGCGTCTACGTACTTTCCTGCAATATTGAATCTCAATATTGATACGTGAGCACTCATAACTTAACTTTTATATATCAATAGTGTATCCCTGACTAGTGCTCGAGTATATAGGATTATGCATGCTTGTACATTCGATATTGTCCATAGATAGGTTTGTTGAATCCTGAATTAGATACATATGCTACTGAGATAGGGTATATGATATGCATGTCATTGGAAAGCTAGCGAAAAATTAAGAACTTTTCATTTAGATATCGAATGGTTTCGATGAACGGATTAGAAGTTATAGTCAACTGAATTTTAGTATTATTGTTAAAATGATTGTTATTACTATCGTCGTTATTATTTTAATAGAAATATCATTGTTATTATAAAATATCATTATTACTATTATGTTAGTATTATCATTCTATCATAATACCATTTTTAGTGAATATAAATATTGTTATTTTTTTATAGAATAATAATAATTATTATTACAAAATAATACAACTTTTACTTATTATTATTATGATCAATATTATTATATCAAATAAATAGGGGATACAAAGATATTTTTCACCACGCGTAATATAATTACATTAATAATACTTACCACTATAGTTTTACGATATTAAGTGAACTTAATAAATTTTACTACTTGAGATATATAAAAGTATATTTTATCATATATAAACGTTAATATAAATTTTTATTAATAAATGACTTTTATTATTATAAAATCTAATAAATATATTTAAATATATAAAACGACTATAGTTAAGTTATATAATAAACACGTATAAATTTTAGAAGTCATTTTGGGTCAAGTTGACTTTTGTTGACTTTTGCATATTAGTCTCGAGCATTAGGATTGTGGTACACTATGACTTGACCAAAAATTGTTAGACAAATATTGACCAACATATAAATATATATAATTAATATAGGTTCGTGAATCCGAGGCCAACCTTGCACTTGTTAAATGACGTTATATGTATTTTTACTACGAAATACAGTATGGTGAGTTTCATTTGCTCCCTTTTATATATATTTTTGGGACTGAGAATACATGCGCTGTTTTTATAAATGTTTTACGAAATAGGCACAAGTACTAAAACTAATTCTACGTGGGTTTAAACCAGAAATATACCCTTAGCTTGGTAACATTAAACTACTTGTCTATGTACGGTAGGCGCAAATCCTAAAGATAGATCTATTGGGCCTGACATACCCCATCCTGACTATGGGATGCTTTAGTACTTCGAGGTTATTTTAAACACACCTGATCTGGTGTACTTCAGAGGGTAAAACATGAACGTTAAGGCTTGTTACCGAGTGCCTACAACTTATAGAATACTTTTATACACTTGCGAGTGTACATATATTTATAAACGAAAATCTTGTGGTCTATTAATATATTGAAATGATTGTAATGATAAACCTATGAACTCACCAACCTTTTGGTTGACACTTTAAAGCATGTTTATTCTCAGGTATTAAAGAAATCTTCCGCTGTGCATTAACTCATTTTAAGGATATTACTTGGAGTCATTCATGGCATATTTTGAAAGAGGTTGCATTCGAGTCATTGAGTTCATCAAGATTATTATTATGTCAATTATAGTTGGATGTATTATCAAATGGTGTGCATGCCGTCAACTTTCGTTGTAAAGAAAGTTTGTCTTTTAAAAACGAATGCAATGTTTGTAAAATGTATCATATAGAGGTCAAATACCTCGCGATGTAATCAACTATTGTGAATCGTTTATAATATATATGAACGGGTCCTTTCATTCCTACTTCAAGTCTATATGCCGGTTCTAGTCTAGATTCACTAATGTACCCTATGACTCGAGGTTGATACCAATGAACTCTAAATCCCTACAACCAATGCTCTGATACCATCTGTAGCGACCCAACCAAATCATGTTTGACGGCGCTGTCTACGTAGGCCCAATTACATGGTCATAAGTCTTTAAGACAAAGTTTGACTGAAAATATGTCGCATTCATTTCATAAGTGTGAATGTTTCAAAGTTTACAAAAGTAGTTTCCATATCTAGTACATAACGATGTTTAAAGTACAAATGAAACACGTGCGACACAGTTTAAAGTAGTCAAAAGACGCTCCACATATGCATGTATACTCGACATCCAAAGCAAGTATCAAAAGAATGAGCAGAAGCATGTTTCACATATCGTTCAAAGACCTGAGAAAAACATAGAAATCTGTCAACGAAAACGTTGGTGAAATCATAGGTTTAAGTAAGTAAGTGAGTAAAAGTAAGTGAGCAAAAGTAAGTCGAACCACAAGATTTGCAACATTGATAAAATAATAGTACATTCTAAAAGTTAATATTCACGAGCACCCAATTATCAAGGCTTAACATTCCGTCCGTTGAACCCCATCATAATAGTGCTAGAACAACACTATTTCTCGAAAATATATTTCATCCATAGACGGTAGCGAACCGTCCGAGATGAGGGTTTGTCAAACCCATATGGCCATACAACATAAGTTCACGCCTACACTTACACCCTGCAAGTGTAACTAATGATAATCGAATTGAGGATTTCGTTCTAAACTCGTATGTAGAATGTTTGTTTTCCTGTACTTGTGTTCACTTAGTTAAGAAGAAACGTTTATGTTTTCTCATCCCAAATATAAGTTCAAAAGAGTAAAAGTGGGACTATGATCTCACCTTGAGCGCAAGAGTAAATAAGTACTTCGACAAGTAACGTGTGCAAAGAACAATGCTAGTCTTGACCTAAACAAATAGGTTGTATCAATAACGATAGTCACGATTGGTCAAAGATGTTCAATTAGTCCTATGGCTCGTTACGACTCGATTATGTAGCATGTGAATCAATTTGTCAAGTTTCATGCAAGATACAAGTATAGAAACAAGTTAGGAATGTTGCATAATCATTTGGTTAAGTTTGACAAAAAGTCAAACTTTGGTCGGTCAAAGTCAACGAAAAGTCAACACGTTCGGGTCGGGTCCCGAACTATTTTTCTGAGGTTTTTAATCATATATGAGCATGTTAGAACAAGTTACATGTGAGTCGGAGGTGCATAGCATAGCAAACATTATTCAAAAATTGACAAAGTTGGACAGACCACTTTTGCACGCCGCGCGGGTATATGGCGCGCCGCGCCATTACCTGTGCAGAGAAATCTGGCAATTTTTAAGTTTTATGCATGAACCTAACTTCAAACAATCACCATTTATGACCCGCAAACAACCAAAACATGTATCTTATCTCATCGGAAAGGTATTTTGACAAGGAACACAACTAACTAATTTTCATCAAGCGAAAACATCATTTACAATAACCGATTTCTCGCCAAGTGGTCATTCAAGTCCATTTTTAAAGTTTCAAGTTCTTGAAATGCATTACATGATTCGGGAATCCAATCCACACATATGATATGCCGTTTCGAAGGTAATTACTCATGCAATACAACTAAACACTTACTAACAACATTTCTTGGCATCCTAAGTATCAAAAGTTCATTTCAAGTTCATCAAACCCTAATCAAAATTCACAAAAATCACAAATCATGTATTTGAAGTTTTCTTAATCAACCTACGCATCAAAACGAAGCTAGTGATACTAGTAACACAATTAAAACATGAACTTTAACAATTTAACAACATTTAATCTTCCAAAATCAAAGATTAAGCAAACCCATTTTCAAGTGTTCAAACTAGTTACTCAAATCAACAAATTGAACAAACAAAACATATATTCATGTTATACACGAGCCATTGACACTAATTAACACTTTTATAATTCAAAAACATCAAGAACACAAAATCTAGTGATTTTAGAAAGTTACCCAAATGAGATGAAATTGGTATCAAATTGTAGAGGATGAAGAGAGGATTCCAAATATGTAATTTGTTTTGATGTTAGCCTCCAAATTCGAAATTAGATGATGAATTCTTGAAATGGAGTTTGAGAGGATTTGTGAAAGTATTAGAGAAAAATGGAAAAAGAAAAGAAAATAATGAATGGAGGAGAATGGTGGGAGGTGGTGACTAGTTGGCCAAGTTTGGCCAAAAGACGGGATTAGTCCCTCAAGTTTGTAATCGGGTGCGGAAGTTAACCAACGAATTATTTTTAAATTACACGAGAGAACGAGAGATGTTATAATCCAAATGACGAAAATATTTTAAGAATGTAAGTTAATGGAGGATACGAATCGAGATACTGAGGATATTATTAAAATAAAAGACGGGCGTTAAAATAATTTAACAGAAAAATGCGGGATGTTACAGCACTTGAGACACATGTTTCGTGAGTTTCTTTAGCTCTCCGACTTCTTTGGTGAGGTTTTCTATTTGTTCTGAGAGAAATTTGTTGGTTTTATTTTCGATAGGATCGGAGGCCGAAAGCGGTGTTGCTGATGAAATGTGCTCTTCCGTGTTCCAATCGTGATGGTGCATAGTCATCTCATCGATCAATTTCCAGGCCTCATCAGCAGTGAAGTTCCTAAAGTTACCTTAAGAAACAACATCAAGAGTAGACTTATTGTTCTGATTCAGAGCTTTGTAGAAGGTCAAAATCTGATCAGAGCTCTCAAGACGGTGGTTCGGGCATCTTCGAAGCAAATGTTTGAATCTTTCCCATGAAGTGTAGAGTGATTCATCGTAGGCTTGTTGAAAGTTTACGATATCATTCCTATGTCTGATTTGTTTTGATTGGGGAAAGTACTTGATTAAGAAAATTGTTGCCATTTCCTCCCATGAGGTGATAGAGTTGGGTTCTAACCCCTCGAACCAGGTTTTTACATGAAGAGTTAAGGAATAGGGGAATAGACACAGACGAACTACTTCTTTTTCAACCCCGTTTTGCTTATATGAGTTGGATAAAGAGAGGAATCTATCTAAGTAAGAGTTGGGATCGTCATTTGGTAAGCCGTGGAACTGGCAATGGTTGTGAATGAGTTGTATGATGCTATGCTTAAGCACAAAAGACGCTCCGTTAACCTCTGGATAGAGTATCGGTCCTCCTCATCCTTCCAACGAGGGTTTGGTAATGTCAGCGAGAGTGATGCGTGCAACCATCTTCAAACTATCGGCAGGTAAGTTTGGATCTCGTCAGATGGGTACCATGTATGATATCGGATAGAAGAAAGGATGTGTCGGAAGAATTCTTAGTGGTCTAAGTAGGTTAAACCATCCTAAAGGTTCACTAATAAGGAAGTCCATTTTAAACTTTTTAATTAAACTAAATTAAGCTAATATTATCTAACCTAACTACGGTAAACTAGTAACTTCTGACAAAGCTAGTCTTAGTCAAAAGGGTCTCTTAAAAACTAACTAATCTAAACAGACTCCAAATCATACTACCGCTCCCCGGCAGCGGCGCCAAAAAGTGACTCTCTCCTGATGATATGCCCGAATCAGACGGTTTATTTATGCGGAGTTGTTAGGTCGCAAAACGTCAATTCAGGATATCAACAGAAGAAGTTGATTGTTTAATTTATATATGTTGGGCCTAAATCTATTATTCATTCCTATGGGTTAGCAAAGGAAAATATGACCTAGGGTCGTTCCTTGAGCGGTCGAATTTGAAACGGAGCTTATTAAGATAATTTAGTAATTAAGATTGGGTTTGTACACAATTTAGTATCCAAGACTAGTGGCCAGGTACCCCTTGTGTGGAGAGGCAGGATCCTTTTGGTCCCATTAAATTGGTGACTGTTCGGAAAATCCAACAACCAAGTTCGGCCGGTTTATTCTAGACACCACTTTTATCCGGAATATCAAATTGTGTAAAGGCAATAGTTGGGTTGATTTGATTTATAATTGTATTTAAAATATTAAAGCAATATAGTTAAAATAAGCTAGCTAGCATGCAACAGCTAAGGATAGAGAAAATCCAACAACCAAGTCTAACCGGTTTATTCTAGACACCACTTTTATCCGGAATATCAAATTATGTAAAGGTAATAGTTGGGTTGATTTGATTTATAATTGTATTTAAAATATTAAAGAAATATAGTTAAAATAAGCTAGCTAGCATGCAACAGCTAAGGATAGAGAAGACGTGGTTCACCATGATTTAAGATAACATAGTGTCGGGATGATTACGAGACACTCATTGGTTAGATATGCCTTGGTGTAAACACTAGATTCCCTACTAATTGATTTCTCGATTAGCATGTCACGAGGAACTAGGCTATCGTGATTCTGATCGGATGGACTATGCTCAACTCCCGACGCTTTATCCGGTTTAAGGATATAAGCGGCCCATCTTGGATGCAATGCATACCTTGGGTGCACGAATAAAGTAGTATAGCCTTATATAGATAATATCCAACCTTTCTTAACACCTTAGTGTATCACCAAGTGAGTGGTTGTGATTGTGTTTCGAATTCCTTTCTGTCAATAGTTTGGTAAAATCTAAGGTTTTGTAGACAAATTAGAACCTCTGATGGTTCTCAGTTACCTTTACAGATTTATAAGCTTAGTTGTTATTGTAGTGCGTTAAATTTCCATTTATGACTTAAACCAGCCCTTACTTAAATCTACCCAATAAATCCCTTAGTTATCCACCATGTACTAGACTTATAGTGGTTCCATAGCTTCTAACCTTGACTATGCTCAAGTGGTCCTATAGTACATCAACACTGTACTCTACTGTTGCAACAGTATTTCCCCAGGTCTTATACTCTTGACCAATGTCTTGATCTAGTCCTACGGTAATTTCCCATGTACTTTGTAGTATTTTCAATGGGTTCATACCTTGACCAATGTATAAACATAGATAATTAATTACCTTATAATGTCGACTTTATAAAAGGTTTTAATCACGTTTATTGGTGGAAGGACGATAATAACGAGGTTTAATATCATAGACAGAAAGAGAGTACGAAGCGATAATCATCCCTATTTAACATTATTAAATCATGGCAAACAATCAAGCAATTACTCACACATCATGGCAACAAGCATTTCTAATATTAATAAATCACAAACATCGAACAAGAATATTATAATAAATTAATAAAAGAAAGGATAGATGTTACCGAATAATGTCGGCAGAATAACACTTGTATTTCTTCATAATATCTATAGCGTTACAATGCTTGAAAGCTTCTACTACTAACTACATACTAATCTCCTATTGATCACTAGAGAGCGACAATAGAGAGATAATTACATTTCCTAATCTCTGTACTTTTCTCTCTCTAGAATTTAGAGAGAGAAAGTAGAGAGAGAACTAATCTCCTATAGATCACTAGAGAGCGACTATAGAGAGATATTTAGAGAGAAAAGTGAAGAATGGTGTGTGTTTGAAATGAATGCAAAAAGCTCTTTAAATAGGCAAAATTTTCCTGGCAAACGGCTGGCAGGCCGTTTGCCAGGGTAAGCCGTTTTTGGTGCCCGTTTGCTGGTAGGCCTTTTTCCCTTATGGCAAGCCGTTTGGCAAGCCGTTTGCTGGATCGTAACTTGTCTTTCACCGTTTTCGCTCTAGAATCTTCGTTTTAGCTCCGTTTCTGACAATTTTTGCGCTTACGCGTTCGTAATTAAAAATCCTACAACATGAGATTAAGTAAATAAATTTTTCCAAAAATTATAAAATAAGTTATTTAAACGAGAGTTAATCGTCTTAGCCGGTTTTGCTCGTTTTTCCTCGTTTTTCATCTGTTTTTAGTGATTCTTGAAACATAGCCTTCGCAATAACATAATCTACCAAATGAAGCAAATAAATCCTTATTTAGCTGATAAAGTAAATTACTTTATCATAAATGGGGCTAATATCGGTGGTAAAAACGTGACTTTTTAGCCGATATCACAAACCAAGATGACTGTGGACATGACCGGGGAAGAGGTCAGGGGTCTGGGTGAGTCGAGATTATATTGAACGCGTCCATGAAAGTAGCGTGGAATGAATCGATTAAGGTGGTGATTGTTGGAGCTAATCGATTCATTGTGTCCCACATCGAAAAGTGAAAGAAACAAATGTGCATATATAAGCTTATGGGAACTGTAGCGACCCCGACAAATCGTCAAATGACGGCGTCATCTACGTATGGTCCCATTACATGGTCGTAAGTCTTTATAACAAGGTTCGACCAGTAAGTATGTCGCATTCATTTCATAAATAAGGGTGTTTCAAAGTTTACAAAAGTAGTTTCCATAACAAGTACATAACAATGTTTAAAGTTTGTATGAAACACGTGCGACACGATTAAAAGTAGTCAAAAAGACGCTCCACGTATGCAAGTATACTCGACATCCAATGCAAGTATCAAATAGTATGAGCGGAAGCATGTATCACCTAAGTTCAAGGACCTGAGAAAAACATAGAGAATCTGTCAACGAAAACGTTGGTGAAATCATAGGTTTAAATAAGTAAATGAGTAATAGTAAGTTGAACCACAAGATTTGCAACATCGATAAAGCCATAGTACATTCTAAAAGTTAATATTCACGAGCACCCAATTATCAAAGCTTAACGTTCCGTCCGTTGAATACCCCATCAATTAGTGCTAGAACAACACTGTTCCCGAAAATATATTTCATTCGTAAACGGTAGCGAACCGTTTGAATGAGGGTTTGTCAAACCCATATGGCCATATAACATAAGTTCTCGCTTACACCATCTGATGTAATTAATGATAATCGGATTGAGGATTTTCGTTCTAAACTCGTATGTAGAATGTTTGTTTTCCCGTTCTTGTGTTCACTTAGTTCAAAAGAATCGTTTATGTTTTCTCATCCCAAAAGTAAGTTTAAAAGAGTAAAAGTGGGACTATGATCTCACCTTTGATTGCAAGAGTGAAATAGTACTTCAACAAGTAAACGTGCAAAGAACAATGCTAGTCTCGACCTAAACAATTAGGTTGTATCAATAACGATAGTCACGAAGGGTCAAAGATGTTCAATTAGTCCTATGGCTCAATACGACTCGATTAATATAGCATGTGAAGCAAATTGTCAAGTTTCATGCAAGATACAAGTATAAAAGCATGTTAGGAAGATTGCATAATTAATTGGTTAAGTTTGACAAAAAGTCAAACTTGGTCGGTCAAAGTCAACGAAAAAGTCAACATGTTCGGGTCGGGTCTCGGACAAGTTTTCTATGCTAATTATTCATATATAAGCATGTTGGGACAAGTTGCATGTGAATTGGAGGTCTAGAACGTGCCAAACATTTTTCATAAAATGGACACCGGAGACAGAAGCTGGGCACGGCTTATGCCGCGCCGCGGCACCCTTCTGTCGCGCCGCGACAATAGGCGGGTGCTGGTGCCTGGTCTGTTTCACTTGTCCAACTTGATCCAAACTTCAAATAAGCATAAAACGCAAACCACAAACACTTAGGACTCGCACCTTATATCGTTGGAAAGCTCTTTTGACATAGAATGCAACTAAACACAATTTAACAATCAAAAACCTCATTTGTAACAACCGAGTTTTCCAACCAAGTGATCATTCAATGCCCACATTAATGCTTCAAACTCACCAATGCACATTTAATGATTTGGGCATTCAATGCATACATATGACATGCCATTTTGTAGGTAATTGAGCATACAATACAACTAACAACTTACTAACAACAATTCATGGCAATCAATGCATCAAATAATCACTTCAAGTTCTTCAAACCCTAACTCAATTCCACCAAAAATCACTAATCAAGTTCTTAGAGTTTTCTCATGCAACCTACACATCAAATTGAAGCTAGTAACACTAGGAACACATTTAATACATGCATTCATAACATTTAACAACTTTTAATCAACCAAATCACCAAATTAAACACACCCAAGTTCATATTCAAACTAGTTACTCTAAATAACGAAATCAAGCATATAAATCATATAATCATGTTAAACTTGAGCCATAGACACTAATTAACAACTTTATAACTCAAAAATCTCAAGAACACATAAAATTAGTGATTTTAGAAAGTTACCCAAATGCAAAGAAATCGGTATGGAATCGAAGAGGAGATCACGAGGAGTTCAAATATGTAATTTGTTTTGATCGAATCCTTCTTGAACGAATTTGGATGATGAATTGCTTTATGGAGAAATTAGAGAAAAGGTGGAAGTAATTTAGAAAAAGGAAAAATGAAAGGATAATTGTGGGGAGGTGGTTGACTAGTCAAATGGCTAGTCACCATTTTGGGGTTTTGGCAAAACAAGTCCCTCAAGTTGTAATCGGGTGCGTTAATTTACCTAAACAAGATAAATTGAAACGCGTATTAACGGAAGATGTTATATACATATAACGGAGTTTAAAATAGTATAACGGAGAAATAAACGGAAAAAAGCGGGATGTTACATTACCTACACCTTAAAAGAAATTTCGTCCCGAAATTTAAGTAGGCGTAGCAATCGTTGTTTCTTCCTCGGAGTCTGACGTTTCCGGAATCGGGAATAGATGAGGGTGTTTCTTTCGCATTTGATCTTCTCTTTCCCAAGTAAACTCGGGTCCCCTTTTTGCGTTCCAACGGACCTTAACAATCGGGATCCGGCTTTGTTTTAATTCCTTCTCGACGTAGTCCACAATTTCAACCGGTTCCTCCACAAAATGGAGTTTGTCATTAATAGTAAGTTCCTCGAGAGGAACGACGATATCGGGCTCGGCAAGACATTTCTTCAAGTTAGATATATGAAAAGTAGGATGGACGGAGCTTAGTTGAGGCGGAAGATCCAAACGATACGCAACGGTTCCAACACGTTCTAAGATTTCGAAAGGACCAACGTACCGCGGATTTAGTTTCCCACGTTTCCCAAAACGGATGACACCTTTCCAAGGTGCGACTTTTAACATGACGCGGTCACCGACTTGAAATTCGAGGTCTTTGCGTCTTTTGTCGGTATAGCATTTTTGACGACTCCGGGCCGTCCGAAGCCTATCTCGGATTTGAAGAATCTTCTCGGTGGTTTCGTGAATGAGATCGGGCCCGGAAATTTGCACGTCACCCACTTCGGCCCAACAAAGAGGAGAGCGACATTTTCGACCATATAACGCTTCAAAAGGTGCGGCCTTAATACTCGCGTGATAGCTATTATTGTAAGAGAATTCGGCGAGAGGTAAGTGATTGTCCCAAGCTTTTCCAAAATCAACAACGCAGGCTCGTAACATATCCTCTAAGGTTTGTATTGTACGTTCACTTTGCCCATCGGTTTGGGGATGATATGCGGTGCTCATGTCCAAACGCGTTCCCAGCGCTTCTTGTAACGTACGCCAAAATCTAGAAACGAAACGACCATCTCGGTCGGAGATAATCGATAAAGGTACACCGTGTCGGGCTACAATCTCCTTAATGTATAGTCGTGCAAGTTTCTCCATTTTGTCGGTCTCTTTCATGGCGAGAAAGTGCGCGGATTTGGTGAGGCGATCGACAATGACCCAAATAGTATCATAACCGCCTGACGTTTTTGGTAGTTTGGTGATAAAATCCATCGTGATCCTTTCCCACTTCCATTGCGGGATCTCGGGTTGTTGAAGTAACCCGGACGGTCTTTGGTGTTCGGCTTTGACTTTAGCACAAGTCAAACATTTGGCAACGTATCTAGCAACTTCCTTTTTGATGTTCGGCCACCAATATTGTTCTTTAAGGTCATGGTACATCTTATTGGCGCCGGGATGAATCGAGTATCGTGATTTGTGGGCTTCGTCTAGGATGAGGTTTCGTAAATCGCCGTATCTAGGCACCCAAATTCTTCCGGCGTAATATCGAAGTCCGTTCTCCTTAACTTCGAATCGAGAGACGAGAATGTTTAAAAGTTCACGCCCGATGTGGTTGTCTTTAAGAGCCTCCTCTTGAGCTACCCGAATTTGGCTATTAAGGTTGGAGTGGATGGTGATGTTTAATGCTCGGACGCGAAGAGGTACCGTTCTTTCCTTTCGACTTAAGGCATCGGCCACTACATTTGCCTTCCCGGGGTGGTAACGAAGCTCACAATTGTAATCGTTTAAGGTTTCAATCCACCGTCGTTGTCTCATGTTTAGTTGCTTTTGATCGAAGATATGTTGGAGACTTTTGTGATCGGTAAAGATAGTACTTTTGGTACCAAGAAGATGATGTCTCCATAACTTAAGTGCAAAGATGACGGCACCGAGTTCAAGATCATGTGTCGTGTAGTTTCGTTCGTGGACTTTGAGTTGTCGAGAGGCATAAGCAATGACTTTCTTTCGTTGCATTAATACGCATCCATAACCGTTTTTCGAGGCATCACAATATACAACAAAATCATCATTGCCTTTGGGAAGTGACAAGATAGGAGCGGTGGTTAGCTTAGTTTTCAAGATTTGAAAAGCGGTTTCTTGTTCGGATGTCCAAACGAATTTTCGTTCCTTGTGAGTTAACGCAGTTAGAGGGCGAGCGATTAAGGAGAAATCCTTGATGAATTTACGATAGTATCCGGCGAGACCCAAGAATTGACGAATTTGAGTAGGAGTAGTAGGAGTCTCCCATTTACTAATGGCTTCGATTTTCGCGGGATCGACTTTAATGCCTTGATCACTTACAACACGACCGAGGAATTGAACTTCCTTCAACCAAAATTCACACTTGGAGAACTTGGCATAGAGTTGTTCTTTTCTCAAGAGTTCAAGCACGAGTCGGAGATGTTCTTTGTGTTCCTCCTCGTTTTTAGAATAGATCAAAATATCATCGATGAACACGATAAAGAATTTGTCGAGGTAAGGTTTGCACACGCGGTTCATGAGATCCATGAACACCGCCGGTGCGTTAGTGAGACCGAAAGGCATGACAAGGAACTCGTAACTACCATAACGAGTCCGGAAAGCGGTTTTGGAGACATCTTCCCCCTTAACCCTTAGTTGATGATAACCCGAACGGAGATCGATTTTTGAATATACACGAGAACCTTGTAGTTGATCAAAGAGGTCATCGATGCGAGGAAGAGGATATCGGTTCTTAACCGTCAATTTGTTTAGTTCACGATAATCAATGCACATTCGTAGGGATCCGTCTTTCTTCTTGACGAATAAAATCGGAGTGCCCCATGGTGAATGGCTAGGTTGAATGAAACCACGGTCAAGTAACTCTTGGATTTGACTTTGTAATTCTTGTAATTCGGATGGAGCGAGTCTATACGGTGCACGCGCTACGGGTGCGGCTCCTGGAATAAGATCGATTTGAAATTTAACCGGTCGATGGGGTGGAAGACCCGGTAATTCGTCGGGAAATACATCGGAAAAGTCACTAACAATTGGCACATCTTCGATACACTTTTCGTCGGCCTCGACTTTCTTAACGTGAGCAAGAATCGCGAAACAACCCTTGCGAAGTAGCTTTCGAACTTTAAGGCACGAAACGAGATTGAGTCCGGTGAAATTTTTGTCGCCATAGACAATCAATGGTTCACCATCCTCGATAGGAATTCGGATTGCGTGAAGATCGCAAAGAATGTGAGATTTATTTTTGACCATCCAATTCATACCGATTATTACATCAAAACTCCCTAATTCCATGGGTATCAAGTCAATTTCAAATTCCTTACCCAAAATGTTCAAAGTACACCCCCGGTAATATGTGTCGGCACCTAAGAGTTTTCCGTCGGCCACTTCGATAGAATAAGTAGTATCTAAGGGGTGTGGTGGAGTGCAAAGAGTAGGAGCCAAAGTCTTAGACACAAAACATTTATCGGCACCCGAATCGAATAAGCAAGTAACATAAGTGTTGTTGAGAAGAAACGTACCCGTGACTAGTTCATTGTCATCTCGGGCTTCCTCGGTGTTGATGTTAAAGGCTCGGCCTCGGTTGTTGGGGTTGGTTTTCTTTTTCGGGCATTCGTTCTTATAATGGCCCGTTTGGCCACATTCGTAACAAGTGACCGTTTTTGGAGGATTGGGCCCCTTTCGAGCGACGGGGGCGGTGCTTGTGCAATTGTTGGCCCTATGACCAACTCCTTGGCAATGGTGACAAATTAGCTTGTTACATTCGCCGTAATGATGTTTGTGGCACTTGTTGCACAAAGGTAAGTTTCCGACATAACCCTTCTTGCCGCCGTTGTTGAAGGGCTTTTTGGTGAAGGTGTTGTTGTTGTAGCTAGTTGATGGAGTGGCTTCCCATTTCCTTTTGTTGCCACCCGACTTGTCCTCGGCCTTAGGAGCCGGTACTACGATTTCGTCAACCGTTTCAATTAATTGGCGAGCCATGTTCATAGAGGCTTGATGAGTAGTGGGTTTGGATGACATCACCCCTTGTTTGATGCTTTTTGGAAGACCGAGCATGTAGAGCTCAATCCTTTGAGATTCGGGGTTAACAAGATTAGGACACATCAAGGATAGTTCGGCGAAGCGTTGATTATAAGCCTTAAGATCGTTTCCGACCGCTTTCAAAGCTCTTAGTTCTTCCTCGAGCTTTCGGGTTTCTTCGCGCGGAAAGTATTCGACAATCATCTTTTCCTTCAAATCGGCCCAAGAGAGGGCATGAGCTTCATCGGTACCCACCGATTGAACATAGGTGTTCCACCAAGTGAGAGCAACACCGGAGAACGTGTGGGTGGAGTATTTGACCTTGTCTTGATCCCGACAACCGCTGATGCTAAAGACGGCCTCGGTTTGTTCAAACCAACGAGTAAGCACAACCGGTCCACCGGTTCCATCATAAGTGTGAGGTTTGCACCCCATGAAAGCTTTGTAGGAGCATCCCTCGTTTGAGTTACCGGCCCCATTGTTGTTGTTGTTGTTGTTGTTGTGGTTGTTGTTATTGTTATTGTTGTTGGAAGAGTGACCGGCCATGGCCGCATCTACGGCGGTAGCTATCATCCGTTCGAGCGCTTGTTCGGGAGTTTCATTGCGGCGTACACGACGAGGAGCCATTGTTCCTTCAAAACAAAAGAATACCGTTGGTTAGTATTCTAAATAATACTAACCGCGATATGGAATAAAGATAAAGAGAAAATTATCCTTGACTCGCCTTAGATTCTTTATGGCATAATGTCGGTATGTTCATATGAGTCACCGTAATATAATTTCCGGGAATTATATTACCCTAATTCATATGTGCATTCGACATTACATCATATAGTCAAGGTGGCGTGTCAATTAAATTATACAACGCAAGATTTAGATAGAATAAGAGTAGATATGAGTAAGAGAGTTCGAGTATAAATGCACAAATTGTCAGGTAATTCCTATGTCAAGTCTATATGCCGGTTGTAGTCTAGACTCACCAATGTACCCTATGACTCGGGGTTGACACCAATGAACTCTAAATCCCTACAACCAAAGCTCTGATACCACTTGTAGCGACCCCGACAAATCGTCAAATGACGGCGTCATCTACGTATGGTCCCATTACATGGTCGTAAGTCTTTATAACAAGGTTCGACCAGTAAGTATGTCGCATTCATTTCATAAATAAGGGTGTTTCAAAGTTTACAAAAGTAGTTTCCATAACAAGTACATAACAATGTTTAAAGTTTGTATGAAACACGTGCGACACGATTAAAAGTAGTCAAAAAGACGCTCCACGTATGCAAGTATACTCGACATCCAATGCAAGTATCAAATAGTATGAGCGGAAGCATGTATCACCTAAGTTCAAGGACCTGAGAAAAACATAGAGAATCTGTCAACGAAAACGTTGGTGAAATCATAGGTTTAAATAAGTAAATGAGTAATAGTAAGTTGAACCACAAGATTTGCAACATCGATAAAGCCATAGTACATTCTAAAAGTTAATATTCACGAGCACCCAATTATCAAAGCTTAACGTTCCGTCCGTTGAATACCCCATCAATTAGTGCTAGAACAACACTGTTCCCGAAAATATATTTCATTCGTAAACGGTAGCGAACCGTTTGAATGAGGGTTTGTCAAACCCATATGGCCATATAACATAAGTTCTCGCTTACACCATCTGATGTAATTAATGATAATCGGATTGAGGATTTTCGTTCTAAACTCGTATGTAGAATGTTTGTTTTCCCGTTCTTGTGTTCACTTAGTTCAAAAGAATCGTTTATGTTTTCTCATCCCAAAAGTAAGTTTAAAAGAGTAAAAGTGGGACTATGATCTCACCTTTGATTGCAAGAGTGAAATAGTACTTCAACAAGTAAACGTGCAAAGAACAATGCTAGTCTCGACCTAAACAATTAGGTTGTATCAATAACGATAGTCACGAAGGGTCAAAGATGTTCAATTAGTCCTATGGCTCAATACGACTCGATTAATATAGCATGTGAAGCAAATTGTCAAGTTTCATGCAAGATACAAGTATAAAAGCATGTTAGGAAGATTGCATAATTAATTGGTTAAGTTTGACAAAAAGTCAAACTTGGTCGGTCAAAGTCAACGAAAAAGTCAACATGTTCGGGTCGGGTCTCGGACAAGTTTTCTATGCTAATTATTCATATATAAGCATGTTGGGACAAGTTGCATGTGAATTGGAGGTCTAGAACGTGCCAAACATTTTTCATAAAATGGACACCGGAGACAGAAGCTGGGCACGGCTTATGCCGCGCCGCGGCACCCTTCTGTCGCGCCGCGACAATAGGCGGGTGCTGGTGCCTGGTCTGTTTCACTTGTCCAACTTGATCCAAACTTCAAATAAGCATAAAACGCAAACCACAAACACTTAGGACTCGCACCTTATATCGTTGGAAAGCTCTTTTGACATAGAATGCAACTAAACACAATTTAACAATCAAAAACCTCATTTGTAACAACCGAGTTTTCCAACCAAGTGATCATTCAATGCCCACATTAATGCTTCAAACTCACCAATGCACATTTAATGATTTGGGCATTCAATGCATACATATGACATGCCATTTTGTAGGTAATTGAGCATACAATACAACTAACAACTTACTAACAACAATTCATGGCAATCAATGCATCAAATAATCACTTCAAGTTCTTCAAACCCTAACTCAATTCCACCAAAAATCACTAATCAAGTTCTTAGAGTTTTCTCATGCAACCTACACATCAAATTGAAGCTAGTAACACTAGGAACACATTTAATACATGCATTCATAACATTTAACAACTTTTAATCAACCAAATCACCAAATTAAACACACCCAAGTTCATATTCAAACTAGTTACTCTAAATAACGAAATCAAGCATATAAATCATATAATCATGTTAAACTTGAGCCATAGACACTAATTAACAACTTTATAACTCAAAAATCTCAAGAACACATAAAATTAGTGATTTTGGAAAGTTACCCAAATGCAAAGAAATCGGTATGGAATCGAAGAGGAGATCACGAGGAGTTCAAATATGTAATTTGTTTTGATCGAATCCTTCTTGAACGAATTTGGATGATGAATTGCTTTATGGAGAAATTAGAGAAAAGGTGGAAGTAATTTAGAAAAAGGAAAAATGAAAGGATAATTGTGGGGAGGTGGTTGACTAGTCAAATGGCTAGTCACCATTTTGGGGTTTTGGCAAAAACAAGTCCCTCAAGTTGTAATCGGGTGCGTTAATTTACCTAAACAAGATAAATTGAAACGCGTATTAACGGAAGATGTTATATACATATAACGGAGTTTAAAATAGTATAACGGAGAAATAAACGGAAAAAAGCGGGATGTTACAGGAACCTCCCTCTATCACCAATTGGTTTTAGAGTAATGTGGAACTCATGAGCTTATATGTTGTACATGTTGGTGGACCTAAAAACGATCCTACAAATGGTATTCGAGCCTTGTTATAGCCCAGATGTGTGGACGGTGCAGAATGGTAACGGAGGTTCAAACCGAGATGACTGTGGACGTGGTCGGGGAAGAGGTCGGGGGTCCGGTGAGTCGAGATGGTATTGAACGCGTCCGTGGAAGTAGCGTGGAATGAATCGATTAAGGGGGTGATTGTTGGAGCTAATCGATCCATTGTGTCCCACATCGAAAAGTGATAGAAACAAATGTGCATATATAAGCTTATGGGAACCTCCCTCTATCACCAATTGGTTTTAGAGTAATGTGGAACTCATAAGCTTATATGTTCTACATGTTTATAGACTTGAAAACGATCCTACAAATGGTATCAGAGCCTGGTTATAGCCCAGATGTGTAGACGGTGCAAAATAGTAACGGAGGTTCAAACCAAGATGACTGTGGACGTGACCGGGGAAGAGGTCGGGGGTCCGGGTGAGTCGAGATGTTATTGAACGCGTCCGTGGGAGTAGCGTGGAATGGAGCGATTAAGGAGGTGATTGTTGGAGCTAATCGGTTCATTGTGTCCCACATTGGAAAGTGAAAGAAACAAATGTGCATATATAAGTTTATGGGAACCTCCCTCTATCACCAATTGGTTTAGAGAAATGTAGAACTCATGAGCTTATATGTTGTATATGTTGGTGGACCTAAATCGATCCTACAGTCTGTAGGCGTTTTAGATCATTTTGTTTTAGTCTTTTGCATATTTATGTCCATTGGTGTTCCATTCGTGCCTTACCGGAAGTTGTCAAAGGCACTATTGTAAAAATCCCGAGTAATCCCGTTTTAGATTTTTCAAAATCCTTTAATTAGTCGGTAAACGACGGTCATTGGGTAAAAAAAATTAGTTGCTCACAGTCGGATTTAGTTGGCAAAAATTGGTTAAAGCGCGAGTTAGTCAACATTTAAATATGAATTTAAATTAGAATTTTGGAGTATTTGAAGAATTAACAACAGTTATGTTTATGTTTCTAGAGGTACAATCATGTTGAAGTTTATGTTTATGGTTTAATTGTATAAAAAGTCAAACCTGACGACAATTAAAAGGTTTCATCTAATTAATCCACGATTATTGCATTAAAACGTTCCATCTAATTAATCCACGATTAGCCAACAGCATGGCTAATTGATGATTAGGCAAAATAGTTGATACACGTACAGTCATCAGAATAGCTTCCTTTAGTGGAGAGTCCCATTCTTGAGAGGCTATTGTTGCGTGTTGGTGTTTGACTATTTATTAGATAATTTGGGCATCATATATTAGCTGTTAAAATATAAGGTGGAATCGGCTTAATAACATTGTTTGTTGAGCTGAAATTGCTTATTTCTTTAATGGTCTTATAAGTTATGCTGTGTCACGATTATGATTTACTGTGTTTGCTTGTTGAATTTGTTACAGATCTTCCAACTAGGTTGGGTATGGTATCCTTATTCCCATCATTTTTATAAAATCATGATTAATTTTGATGTATGTCATTTGGTACTGACAATTTCTGACAATTTCTTGCAGGGTCAACATCCCAATCTGATGATCATGTAGAACGCGGTAATACTAAAGGGCCTTTGGCTTAGCGTATCGAGTCATCAACCCTGAGGTAGTGAATTCGAGTTTCGTGGTGGATTATTTGTAACTGGATCTATATTTGTTGTTCTAAAAGATGTACTACTATCTAAGTATCTATATCTATATCTATATCTATATCTATAATAACAAAGTCAAATTTAGTTAATCAATGATTCATATAGCTTAGTTGGCAAAGAGGTGACCATTAGATGCATTCTTATCTTTCAATCTCAACCATTAAATACTTTGATCAAATACTTTGATCATGTAACAATTGTCTCTCCTCTAATACTATTTGTCTATTGACACAACTACCCTCCAGATATCCCGTTCGTGACAAACAAGTTGGGGTCATAGTTTGATTCCTTCCATTCATCCAAAATCCAAAACAAGAAAGGAACACACACATAGATGTTCGCATATCAAACTCTCAGATTCAAAATTTTTAGATTTCATCTTTTGACAAGTTTTTCTCTTCCATATTCTTACATTGATCGATGATGCAATATCTTCTCAGTAATCAAAATTGTGAGTCGGTCTTCTAAAATTGAAGATCAATTGATTCATGGATCAATTCTGGTTTGAGGTCTTACTGTATGCCATTTTTCAATGTTTAACAAACTGTCTTTCAATTTACTGATTCTTACTTCGTTTCTATATTTCGATTTATCATGAACTTCAAAGATTTTTAGGGTTTGATTATATTCCATGGGATATATCGATTTCTTAATTCGTTTTTGTATTCTTTATTTGTATTATAAATCATACGAAAGACTTTTAGGGTTTGTTTATTTTCATATTTGGATTACCTTTTCAATGAAAATTGTTGTCTTTTTAGGGCTTTCTGTTTTATTATAAATTCTAAATATTCTAGGGTTTGTTAAATTTAAGATTTAGATTACTTATTCAACAAAAATTATTCTCTAATTTGATTGCTGCTGGTGCTTGAAGCTTTTGTTATAATGCAAGTTGTGATGTGATTGTATTGTTTTATAGGGTCATTTTACAAGTTAATTAAATGTTCAATCTATAATATATATTGCAAGCATTCATGCTAATGTTGGATATTTTACTAATGCCTTGATGTGATTTTACAGCCTGTTGGTTAGATGTCAAGTGACAAAACAGCTGGGGGAGGTGATGATGCATTCAACACCTTTTTCACTGAAGCTCTCAATCCATTCCGTTTATTACATAAAACCCATTCGTAAATATTAATCGAATAGCAAAACCATTTCTCCGAAATCAAATGACGATGAAGGGATTTTAAAATCAGATTTAGAAGGTATTGTAAATTGTAACATCAAGGTACGTAACATGTACTCTTTTTATCGATTCATTCAGATGGGTATCAGAAGGATTTCAAAAATTCATATCGCTATCATGAGAATATCAATTGATAGATACATAGATTTTGAACATCATTTGATAAAACAGAATAAGCTAGATGGTAAGTAAGGGGTGATGATCAGGTAATAATTAGGTTATGTATAAAAGTTGTGTTAATGTATAATTTTGATGATCCAGCATTATTTGATGTTCCTTTTTAATTTGCCTATTATAAAATTGTGTTATGATTAACCTATGGCTAATATTCTATATAGGTTATTGGTTCCCTGATAAACATTTATGTAGCCTGCACTTCAATCTGCTATGGGTTCAACCCATTATCAATACTTGACTCGACCGAGATGTAAAACATAAAAAAATATGTGCTCCAACACGTACGTGTTCAAGAGTACCTGCTCAAGTTATCATTTAATGCATCAACTGGTTGTTTCACTGTTATACAATCAATTGGATGGAGGTTCGCAATCAAATTTGAACTCAAAAAATTTTATTCATTATGCATTAGGGGGTTTCTCACTTAGCTTTATGTCTCATAATACATTGGTTCAGAGCTTCCTAAGAATCTTTAATACTGCAACTATGTTGGCTTATTGAAAAAGTTGGTGTACATGGTTATATCGCTCTAAATTTCGTGTTGAACCCATTGGATGTATCAGTCGATATCCTTCGGTGACTTAACCCGTTGAAATACAAGGTAACCCTACAATATTGGCTAATGAAATTTGGAAGTTTTTTTTTTTACGTTTTGGTTTTTACTTCAAAAGTTCAAAATGTCTATCTTCTCTTGTGGCAAAGTGGGCGGGTTTTCTAAAACGTCAAAGGATACTTTTAAGGGTAAAGGTTGACCCAAAACAGTTTTTGTCCAATATAATCTCCTTGCTATCTAACTATTATTGTTTCAAGTGTAAAAATGTATAGATATCAAGAATACTCTTACTTTTATATTAATGATTTAGGAGGTTTGATGCACTTTATATATTGTAAACGAGTAAACGGATATAGTTTTTCTTTTCCTCCTTCCAGCAGAAGGAAAGTATTATTACTTAATATAACGGTATACCAAAAAAAAAAAAGGGAAAAGTATATGAAAATGCATTGAACTTTCACCAAATTCCTATTGTATGTGTTCAACTTTCAAATCTCCTATTGTATGCATTTTACTTTCTAAATTGTCCTATTGTATGTATTTAACCTGCTATAATAGGTGACTTTTTCAGGTCACCTCAATTTCATTTTTAGAAATTTACATTATTGGTCCCTCATGTTTGTAAATCCTAATTTCATCGGTCTCTTCATCATCATCCATCATCTTCATCAAGATAACTCCTACCATTCTTGTTATAAGATTTGTTTTTGAATGAGGCTTCTTTGATGTTCAAAGTTAATTTATTTTATAGTTGATACGAACACTCGGCTCTTGAATAGTATTCACTTTAAAATGAGGCTTCCGCATGTGTTTTAGACATCAATTCAACGAAATCAAACAACCGAAATCATAGATATGAGATATGTTCTTGCAACTGTTCGTCATTTTTTTAAACTAAAACCTTGAATCTTCGAACTTTGTGTTACAGATCAAATTGATGGTAGATCTGAGCTCTTTGATGTTTGTATGAGCTATAAGAACCTTCAAATCGAATAGAAAAACATCACAGATTTTCATCTTTCGTGTTTATCCTATGCCGACGTCGCTGTTCATCTTCGATATTGATATTTCTATTGTGTTTTTACACTGAGTCTTCACAAAAGGTGATAAACAAAATATGTAGTCTATTCTTTACGCATGAACTTTCTTACAAATACTCTATATATTCGTTTGAGCTTGACATGGTTTTCTGATGAAGGAATCAAATGATTCAACTAATCTGATCGTTTATGCTTCAAAAAGATGAATTAATGATAAAGATGAAGATGAATGGATGATGATATAGGGATCAATGAAATTATAATTTAGGGACTAATAATGTAAATATCTAATAGAAAATTACCTATTATAACATGTTAAATACATACAATAGGACAATTTAAAAAGTTAAATGATATAATAGAAGATTTGAAAGTTAAATGCATACAATAGAAATTTGGTGAAAGTTCAATGTATTTTCATATACTTTTCTAAAAAAAAAAAAAAAAAAAAAAAAGCTTTTAAGGATGGATGGATTTATTTTATTTAATCTTACCATCAGTTTAGATTTTCACCTCCTGAAGCTTCATGTAGCCAAATTTTTTTTTTTTTTCCGGCAAAAAATAGAATTAGCTTCATGTAGCCAAATAATAATAATAAGAAATAGCTTATAAAATAACCTTTGAAACTGATTAAAAAGGTACCTTAGATTCAACTTCTTAATGGTAAAAACCTTAGCTTACCATCAGTATGTACTCTTTGCTCATATGATATATGATATCAAATATATAAGAACAACTCTTTATGTGGCTTGCGAGGATCACATTAAAACGGACACATATTCACATTGTTTTAGCCATCAAACTGGTGATCGAGAATGTCTGTTGATGGATGCTAAAATGAACAACAAAGAGAGTCGGTTAAAATGACTTCTACTATAAAATGATTCAAGATTCAACGTAGACTCGGGGACAAATATTTCACAAACCGCAACTAATCTATATAACACGAAGCACACTATCAAATTCAAATTACTGAACTACAATGAACTATATGATCCATGTACTTAGAAAATTAATTAGAAACCAATATGAACGTTTTTGATATATTTTGTTACACTATTTAGACTTATGTAAAGAGTTTCATATAAAATCCCGCGAAATCGCGGGTTATAAACTAGTTTGTTTATAAATCATAGAAAGTACCCATAACATATAATAAATGATTTTTCATAAAACCGGGATTAATTGGTTTCAAACTCAATAGAGAACACCCTAACCAAATCACATTGAACTTGATCAAATACCGACAGAACTAATTACAATTCCAACGTTAAACACAATGTCTTAAAACAAACCACTCGTATATCCATTATCGCATTTTGATAGTTAAAGCTGTTAAATACAATGCAAATTTGGTATTAGTAGATGTATATATGTAAAATATCTAGATATTAATATGTATAAGAAAATATCTAGAATTTAGAATATGGTAGGAAAAATCTAGAAATTTGTATTTGATAGGAAAAATCTAGATATTTGTATGTGTCGAAAATATCTAGATATTTATCCATGGAAATTTCTAGTTTCTAGAATGTTCCATGGGTTAGTATAAATATGGGTGATGAGTAGTTCATTTGTGTAAGGTGTGAGTAAGTGAAGTGTGAAGTAGAGAAGAAGTAAGAAGTGAAGAAGAGTTAGAAGTAGAAGTTGTGAAGAAGTAAAAGTGTGAGTTGAGTCCATAATATTGTAATTGTTTCTTTGTATTAATAAAAGTGTTCTTTGTTAAGTTTCTCGGTTAAGCCTTAGTTCGTGTTTGAGTTCTTAGTGCACTAGTGTTATTTTTATTATATAGTCGGCTCTGCCGCCTAAGTGATATATGGTCGGTTATACCGCCTGAATGATATATGGTCGACACTGTCGCCTAAATATTATTGTGCACTAAGGATTTATAAAATTAAAGGCTAACCAACGTCAAAGTGTTGGTCTAGTGAGTGAGTATAATCTAGGTCCTCTATAGTGGGTGTGTTGGGCTCGTCGAAGCTTTCAACAATTGGTATCAGAGCGGGTCGTTCGGGACCATTGCTAGTGGAGGTACTCATCGAAAAACGTTGGACGTTTACATCGACTTGTTTTCACCAAGGCTCTAAGGGAGATTCTGTCGGAGCACAGTTAGGAACTGTGAAAGCTCGTCGGTCAGGGACCAAGCTTATTGGACGTTGGATGTCATGATGACAGATCTTGCAAGTACGAGCAGTGGAATCAAGAGTCTCAATAACCACAACTATGGTTATTGGCGAACTTGTATAGAATCCTACCTACAAGGACAGGATTTATGGGAAATAGTTGCTGGCAGTGACACAACGCCTCCACCGAAAGAAAATGCCGAAGCCTTGAGAAAATGGAACATCAAGGCTGGGAAGGCATTATCTATATTGAAGACTACAATCGAGGAGGATCTGTTGGAGCACATTCGTGACGAGAAAACACCAAAGGCCGCTTGGGAAACTTTTGAAAAATTATTTTCAAAGAAGAATGAAGCACGCCTCCAGCTCTTGGAAAATGAGCTTGCGGGTATCTCACAAGGAAGTCTATCTATTTCTCAATATTTTACCAAGGTGAAATCTATTTGTCATGAGATATCTCAACTTGCTCCTGAAGAGAAACTCAGTGATGCAAGGATGAAGAGAATTATCATCCACGGCTTAAGATCCGAGTATAATGGATTTATAGCCGTTGTGAGAGGATGGCCTACTCAACCATCATTAATAGAGCTGGAGAATTTATTGGCTAATCAAGAGGCATTAGCCAAGCAGATGAATGAAGTAATCATAAAAGACGGAGAAGATGCACTCTTCACCAATAAGAAGAAAGCAACATCTCGAAGACAAGAGGCGATGAAAGAAAGTAAGACATATGGGTGGAAGGGTCACCCAAAATCAAAAGGCAACGCTTCAGGGGGAGCTCAACAAGGAAGAAGAGATCATCGCCAACAATACGGGGGAAATGATAAGAGAAAGAATGGTGAATGTTTCAATTTTGGCAAGAAGGGTCATTTTGCTCGGGATTGTAGATTCCCCAGAAGGCAAACTTTTGAAGGAAATGTGGCTGCCGCAAGAGATGAGAAGAAAGATTTCACATTCGAAGCAACCATTAATGAGGAAACATGGGATGCAGAAGCTGGACTCTCTGTTGAAGTTGACATAGATGATCAAGCTCTTACAACAACTTTAAAGTCAAAAATAAACTACAAAGATGATTGGATCATCGATTCTGGGTGCTCAAATCATATGACCAACGATGGGACGAAGCTAAAAGAAATAGAGGATTACAAAGGAAAGAGAGTCGTGTTGACAGCCGACAATTCAAGGTTGTCTATTTCTCACATTGGAAAGACAATAATTCCAAATGAAGGCGACTCTCATAAGCTCCAACTCGAGAAGGTGTATGTTGTCCCTGGCCTAAAGAAGAATTTACTATCAGTACCACAATTGACAGCAGAAGGGAATTATGTGCTCTTTGGACCAGAAGATGTGTCCGTATTCAAGAGAGTGAAGGTGGTTGGCAATCCAATTATGCAAGGAAGAAGAATAGAGTTGGTCTATGTATTATCTGCTGAAACAGCTTACGTGGATAAGACTCGAAAGAATGAGACGGCTGATCTGTGGCATGAACGTCTTGGGCATGTGGGCTACAATAAGTTAAAGGAGATGATGGTGAAACGCATAGTAAATGGGCTTCTTCAAATTGATATCCGAACAGATACAATATGTGTTGGATGTCAATTTGGCAAAGCTCACCAATTGCCATTCAAGGAGTCAGCGCATCAGTCCAAGTCACCACTAGAGCTCATACACTCAGATGTCTTCGGCCCAGTGAAACAAACATCACTTGGAGGCATGAAGTATATGGTGACATTCATTGATGACTTCTCAAGGTATGTGTGTGTTTACTTCATGAAAGAAAAGTCGGAGACTTTTTCGAAGTTTAAAGAGTTCAAGAATAAGGTCGAAAGTGAGCTCAATTATAAGATTCGATGCTTACGCACAGATAATGGAGGAGAATATTTATCAACCGAGTTCAATATCTATCTTGAGAAGAACAAGATTAGAAGACAATTAACTTGTCCCAATACTCCACAACAGAATGGAGTCGCGGAACGCAAGAATCGTCACCTTGCCGAAACATGTAGAATTATGCTTCATGGTAAGAATGTGCCAGGAAGATTTTGGGCTGAATGTATGAGAACGGCATCATATGTGATAAATAGGCTTCAACAAACAAAGTTGGGGTATATTTAACCGTATGAAAGATTATGGAAGATCAAGCCAACCGTCAATCATCTCAAGGTTTTTGGATGTGTATGCTATGTCTTCGTACCAGATCATCTACGAAGCAAATTTGATAAGAAGGCAATCCGATGCATTTTTGTCGGTTATGATGAATCAAGAAAAGGATGGAGATGTTGTGATCCAAATACTGGAAAGTGCCATACTTCAAGAAATGTGGTATTTGATGAAGCTTCTTCATGGTGGTCACCACAAAAGATAGATGATCGGTGTCGAAGAGCCGGTCAAAAATAGCCTAATTACTCTACTTTAGATAGGGTAAGCAGGATTCGTTCCACGGGAAATTATGGTTAACTAACAAGAAATTTCAAGATTGGTTTGTTGGTTAACTAAAAACTACTAAGATTAATCACTAACTTAAAACTTAAAACTTAAACTAAAGTGCGATTGAAAATATTGAAATGTAAACAATGAGAGTAAAACCTTTATCCTTTCACAATCCCAATCTAACATGTATTCATTCAAACAAGTATTATGTTTACCAAATGTTGATCAAATCTCATAGACAATACTTCTTGAATTCACTAATTCTATTATCTTGGGATTAAACTATGCAACCTAGACAATATGTCTTTATCCCTAATCTAATTAACACTATGTTGGATCAAGAACACATTGTTAAATCACAATAATTTAACTTGCAATAACAAAACATAAAACTTGCATTAATCAACAATTGATTTGGTTCACAATATCATAATCCATAAGTATTAAAACATCACAAACCACATAATCTTGAATAAAATCATACATATTTTAATTGTTCATGGAAAGGATAAAGTTAAGAAGACTAGCCAAGCATGTTGGTGATGATGATCATGGAGATTCTTGAAGATTGCATGATGAACAACACATTAATCCTAGCTTGAATCCTTGAACAATGATGATTGGAGAGTGTTTTGATGTGTTTGGAAGTGATCTCTGGTGCAAAAACTGATGAAAAAGGTTCCCCTTTCGTAACCCTAATGCTCCCTTTATATAGGGGTTGGATAACTTGATCACAAAGCTAAAATTCGTATTTTTCGGCACCAAAATATTTGTATTGGCGTATTTTACGCCAGTGTATTTTCAGTTTGGGCGTATTTTTACGCCAGAAAATGATTTTTGCACTGAAAGGACCTGAGAGATGGCGTATTTTACGCCAAGGGTGGCGTATTTTACACCAAGACATAAAAACCAAAGTTGTAGCCCTCTGAAATACGGACGTCTATGCTTTTGAATCACCTCGATCGGAGGTCGTTTGCTCAAGTTATGGCCAAAACCGTAACAGCGCGCATGAGAAAACTTTTTCAGCATTTTCAACATCTTTTATCTTCTTTTCTCCACAAACCTAAAATATACGAAACTATATCAAAGTACTTTGTTTTCCACTTAAATTTAATCACTTTTATCATGTTTAAGTACAAACGATCGTGTCAAACAATGACCGATCAAACCCCCCACACTTGGCTTTTGCTTGTCCTCAAGAAAATCTGTTTTTGACTGTAAAACAACTATACCTAAGTGGCCTTGATTCAAATAACTTTTCGTAAACAACATTACCTATTAATCGAGATGTAAGGACAATACTGGACAATCACTCAAAACCTCAAACAATTTTCAACCTCTAACGCTTCGATCATAAAACTATTCCTCATATAACATTTTCAATAATTCCAACGCTATTTATAACATTAATAACCTCAATCATTTCCCAAAATCATCAAATGGATCAACACTTAGAACTAAATTAAACAAATATCCTTCACAACTTTTCATGATCCATACTTAATATTTTAACAACAATATAAATGTATCTAAGTAGCATGTCAAAAGAAACACAAAATGGGTTAAATTACATCCGGAGTGATTTCATTGGGTTAGCCATGACTCAAATAAAAATGGGTGTAAAGCGATTACGAATGTCGAATCAATCAAACTTTATAAGGTTTAGAAATTCTAACGTGACCCTCATCCGCACAAAGATAAATTAGCTTAAATCGGAATGTCAACTATAACTAGAATCATGCATATGTTTGTGTTTTTGTCCTCCTTAACTTTTCAATTAGCCAAACTCATGCCCTTGTCTACACTAGTACTAAGTGCATAGCTTCCAAGTCCCGACACCAATGAACCCCCTAAGTCTAATGGGAAATACCCCATACCACAAGCTCGGTGAAGTGGATTTTGGTTACATTGCCCATTTGTACGAGGCATCACATGAAAGGTGTAGGTACTTTTGTGAAGTTATAAGGAGTCTTGCATTTTCGACTTGACATTTCAACGAGAACGAATTTTATGCCTCAGTGGTCCATGCTTTATAAGGCACTCGTTTCACAATTTTTGGCATACTCTTCTTCTACTCTCTTTTTTCATCATTTTTTCTATGCCACAGTGGTCCATGCTTTTTAGGGCAATCGTTTCACAATTTTTGGCATATATTTTTTAAATTCGTCTCTTTAACTTCCTCCTCTTTTTCTTTCTTTCTTTTTTTCTTTTCTTTTTTTTTTCCTTTTCATGATAGCACACAACATTTAACATATTAAGAACATTTAGGATGTAACGGTGGATGCGTGGTGATGGTGACAATGATATATAGATATATGTATGTAATATAGATAATGGGTGTTGGGTGTGGTGAATATCATTGTCATAGCTTGTGATATAAAGTACTCCCTTTTGGCCTTTGCCTAGGGAAGAGTAAACTCTACAAGTGTCGCATTGGTGACCATCATCATTATTATGCACTTTCATACTAGTGAGTAAATCGTAGAATTCATTGTGGAACCTAGGAAACCACTCTGAGTCAATTTAATTAAAAAGCCACATGCACTATAACATAATAGCTAGTTATAATTGCCATGCTAATTTAAACTAATTATGTCTTAGTAAAAATGAGTTGCGTTGCCACTTAATGTTACTAAATCTAAAGAAGATAAAGTTTGATTAAATTCGACATTAATAATCAAAAATAAGGTTAGGAATGGGAAATTGTTTTTTCTTTGGTTTAATTCTAAAGGCTCAGGCTGCTAATGGTAACTAATTGATTCTAGTACACAATTGTGTACTAACGACCTGAGTAGACTGGCTGCAAAATAAAAAAGAATGGTTTAAAAAGAAAATCCTAAAAGTGTTTCTTTATCATTCATGTTACCTAGAATACAACAATGGAATCTCATATTCATCCTTTCTTTTCTCATGAGAATACAACTTCTTAAAGTTAACTAGCCGAGGTCAACAAGGTCAAATGCATTCAATAAATTGCCTAACACTATCATTCCTCACCGGCCAAGTCCAAAAACTTCCAAGTTAATTCTTAGTAAGTATGGGTACTCTCATGGGTCAACATCTCAATTATAGCCTTGAAATTAAAAATTTGACCACCTAGGCACTTTAGAACCATTTATTTCATAAAACCTCAACACAACCATCCTTTTCAAGCTAAACCAAATGTGAAATTTTCCTTCCCCCCCCCCCCCACACACACACACTCTTAAGTCATGCTACGTCCTCGTATGCATGTTTAAAAATTATTTTAGACAAAAGTGAGGAAATTAAACAAAGAGAAAGAAGAAAAAGAATAATATTACCCGGGATTAAAAGCAACTTCCCAATATAATTGTGATAAGTACACCAACTCCCATTTCATCACACAACATGTTTCCTTCCATCCAACTTTATTCTTACAAAACAAAAACAACAAGAAAATATAAAATCTAACTAGCCCACTTTCGTAGGGAACACGATTGCACTTAGCATGTGCAACAAGCCTTTAAACCACCCGATTCCCTCAGGTGGACGAGTTTTCTCTCGTGAGGGCTTGCAGTGAACATACCCAAAGTTCACTTATCTAATAAATAAAGAAAAATAATATATAAATAAATTAAAGAAGACTTACAAACTTTATACATAGTTCGTGCAGTTTTTATTTCTGAGTCGTGCACACGACTCGTTCTCTACTTCAGCTAATTACGGGACTGTAGAAGATTCCTCCTTCTCTCGCTTTGTGAGAATCTTCATTAACTCTAACTTTTCTCAACTTAGACTCCAACCATGCATCATCTTCCTTGGCGACTTGCATTAACTCAAATAATTTATCTTTTTCTTTAGGAGACAAGTTACACACAAGACGGTTACTCAAACTTTCATCTCCTCTACTCCTAGCATCATGGACCCGTCTAGGTAATTTTCTCATGGAGCGATTAATCACCGGGTCATCCTCATCTTCCTCTACCTTATCATGCGATCTCACAAAAATACGTGGTGGATTTTCCTCGTCTCCCCCACACTTAGGCCCCTCAAGATTCTCTAAATTTGAAGACACCTCATAATTAACTTGAGAATTCACCTTCACATTCTTATTCATGTTGATCTTGTGACCTCCAAACCTTTCAACAAGTTTTTCTACGGTTCCCCCCGTTACTTCGACTACCTTTCCATTGGATTTTTCAGATTTTCAAGTGTATCATCAGACACATTCCAAACACACATATTCGCCATTTTGTTATCACTAGATACATGCTCAATCATCTTCGGAGTTACCAATTGTTCGTCGTCTTCACATTTAGAAACCTTTTCATCTACCCCAACAAATGTGGATACTGCCATCACGGTTTCCTTTACCGACAATGAACAAGTGGTGGTAATAGACGAACTTAACTTGGTTTCAAGAACTTGACTCAGATTTTTCAACTCGCGCTCAATATTTTGGATCGACTCTTGTTGACTCATCAAAATTTCTGCATTAGTTCTTATTTGAGATTCCATGAATTCACTCGTCATACCCTCTTCACTAAATTTCCTTACATCCTCTTTCTCTTTCACATCCGGTGCATACTTTTGAACCTGTTCATGGTTAGTATCCAACACAAAACAATCCTGGACATTCGGTGTATGTAATGAATTAAAAATATTAATCCTTGATTTCTTATTACCAAAATAAATGTCCATAACCCCAGTTCTACAATTGATAAGAGCATCAATTGTAGCCAAAAATGGATGACCAAGAATGATCATCGGTTGGATATCCCTAAAGGTGGTCTCTGTGTCCATAAACATAAAATCTACCTGGTAATAAAAGTCTTCCACTTTTACAATCACATTTTCCAACATACCCCTTGGAGTTCTCATTGACCGGTCCGCAAGTTGGATGATAATATCAGTTCGTTTTAAAGTTCCCAACTCGTACCGGTCAACAAAACTTGATGGAAGTATGTTAATACTAGCCCCCAAATCCAATAAAGCCTTTTTGACATTAACATTACCCACCGTAACCGAAATTAATGGTTTCCCCGGTCCTTAAACTTCGGTGGAAGTGAACCAGAAATGACTGCACTCACTTTTTCAGTTAATTTTACCTTTTTGGGCAATGGCGCATTTAGTTTCCGTTTTTGAACACACAAATCTTTTAAAAATTTAGCATATGCAAGGATTTGTTTGATTGCATCAATAAGTGGAATATTTATTTTTACTTGTTTAAATGTTTCCCACATATCATCTGTTTTTGGTCCCTTTTTCCCATAAGGGAATTGGTTTGGGGACTCCAAAGCCATGGGAAATGGAATGGTATTACTCTCCATGTCCGTTTCCTTAAACTTTTCAACTACCGGTTTTTCAACATTTAACCCAACCCCAAAATCCACCAGAACTTCATTAACATCATTACACAAATCATTTAAAACAGGAGACTTACCTGGACCATACTTGATTTCTGATTTCTTGGGCATTTTTACCTTGTTATCATATGTCTTTCCACTCCTTAAAGTCCCCACCATGTTCACTTCATGTCCTCTTCCTTGTGATTCATGATTCGGGTTAAGCAATGTATAATTCGGATTTGTATTTGATTCTCGTGTTGCCTTTTCCTCCGCCACTTGACCAATTTGCTTACCCAATGCCGCAATTGACTTATTTTGAATTTCCAAAGTCTTCTTCATCTCTTCCATGAATGAATCCATCCTAGGATCCGTGCTTGAGGATTGACTTTGTTGATTATTTTGAGACAAGTTTTGTTTTGATAGTTATGGTTTTGGTTTTGGTTTTGCCTTTTGTACTGGTTGTTGTTTTGGTTCGGGTAATGGTTTTGGTGTTGGTTTGGTGCATTCATTGTGTTGTTGTTGTCCCAGCTAAAGTTTGGATGACTTCTCCACCCTGGGTTGTAGGTGTTAGAATATGGATCATACTTCCGCCCTTGAACCTCGTTCACTTGCTCTTCTATCCCTAATGGTATCCCCTTTTTGCAACCGTTTGCATAATGAGAAGCATCACCACATATCGAGCACATACCCTGAACCTGCACAAAATTAACACTACCACCCTGGTTCGGGTTGTTAAACATTGGACGCAACATCTTTATCTCATCTAATTCCTTTTCTAAATTCCTATTTGACCCTCCCGAGTTAGACACGTGGTTAACATGGGAAGGATTGTGAGTTTGCCGTGAAACCGAAGCTTGGGTTTTTGAACCCTTGCTCAATTGCTCAAAAAATGCCCATTCATCCTCACTACTTCGAGTCATAAACACACCACCACTAGCCGCTAATAGGAATTGTCTATTTTTTGAGTCAAGACCATCATAAAAAACTTTGACAAGTTCCCATTTCGGTATTTTGTGGTGGGGACAAGATCTAAGTAATTCCTTCAGACGTTCGTATGCTTCATGAAAAAGTTCACCTGGCAATTGCCTAAAAGATTTTATTTGCATACGCATATCCGAAGTTTTACTTATGGGATAAAATTCCTCTAAAAACCGTTTTTTCATCTCCGCCCAAGTATTAATACTCCGGGCGGGTAAAGAGAGAAACCATCGTTTTGCCTTATCTTTAAGTGAGTAAGGAAATAATCGCAGACGTACCTCATCATCAGTTAAACCATTTACCTGATTAGTAGCACATATCTCATTAAACTCAGTGATGTGTTCATATGGTTCCTCGTTAGCCATACCCCGGTAGGTTGGCAAGATCGAAATGAGTTGAGGTCGGACCTCAAATCGTCGTGTGTTTCCTCCTGCCGTGCAGGATAAACAATGGGTGAGTGATCCTCAAAATCACCCGGTTGGTAGTAGGTATATATCCCTCTTTGTCGTTCGGCCATCTCGTCTCGTTGATCAAAAACTTCCTCTTCAGTATCGGAATCTGATTTAGGAGAGTTTGGTGGAACAATCGGATGTGACTCTAATTGTGGTTGAGTGGATGCTGAAGCCACTGTCGAGCCCTTTAAGATTCTTGTAGCTTTTCGATTAGCTTTTGCGGATTTCTCGATTTCCTGGTCTAAAGGCTTAAGATTTTGATCTCCCGAACTCCAAGTTTGCATACACTAACCTGCACTTCAACAAAAACAAGAACACCAAGCGTAAAACTGACAAAAATAAAATAAACAAAACATATTTTTTGGTTTTTATTGGTTTTATAATTTTTATGGTTTTTTCTAATTTAACACGAAAGCAATAAAATAAGAGCTTGCAATCAAGCGCACACTTCCCCGGCAGCGGCGCCAAAATTTGATCGGTGTCGAAGGGCCGGTCAAATAGCCTAATTACTCTACTTTAGAGAGGGTAAGCAGGATTCGTTCCACGGGAAGTTATGGTTAACTAGCAAGCAATTTCAAGATTGGTTTGTTGGTTTAACTAAAAACTACTAAAATTAATCACTAACTAAAAACTTAAAACTTAAACTAAAGTGCGATTGAAAATATTGAAATGTAAACAATGAGAGTAAAACCTTTATCCTTTCACAATCCCAATCTAACATGTATTCATTCAAACAAGCATTATGTTTACCAAATGTTGATCAAATCTCATAGACAAGACTTCTTGAATTCACTAATTCTATTATCTTGGGATTAAACTATACAACCTAGACAATATGTCTTTATCCCTAATCTAATTAACACTAAGTTGGATCAAGAACACATTGTTAAATCACAATAATTTAACTTGCAATATGTAACGACCCAACCCGTTATGCATCCAAAAATGTGCCAATAAAAAAAATTTCTGGGACAGTTCATCTGGACGGCGTCCAGTAATCTGGACGACGTCCAGTTGTGAAGACCAGGACGGCGTCCAGCCATATGGGACGGCGTCCAGTTGTACTAAAAAGTTATGATCAGTTTTTCAAACACACGCGAGCGGAAAACCCGCTTCCCGACACTTTTAAACCAAAACACTTTCACAATATGTTATAATAGTTAAACCTAAGAGTTTTTCATAATAAAACCAAGTTTTACAATACCGGGCCCACATCAACCCATTTAGTTTATTTCAAAACATAGACCGAGCATGGTGATTGGGGATACGCTACCCAATCTTAAATGAATCCATAAGCAAGTCTTCTAAAGCAAACTACGCAAATCCACTAGTCCCACGCTTACCCGAGCCACCGCATCCATGCAATCTATAAAAATGTAAACAATGAGAGGGTAAGCTAACGCTTAGTGAGTGAGAATATACTACATACATATATATGTATAAAATGGACACGCCACAAAAAAATCAAATAACGCATACCGGAGCATCCAAGCATAAAGGCAAGCTAAGCTAAGCATACTGTACGATCACTAAGCATCAAGCTAAATCAACAAATATAAGTTCACCAACGACGATGTGAACAACGCCAATAAACTACACCCGAAGGGTTAGCTACATCACAACGTACAACCATAGTTAACCAATAATACAAGGAATGGTACTCGAATTTTCCATCGGTGTTCACAACAACCATTAGAGTACTTAACACGTCGTACACTAATCCCGCGAGTGGCATCTTAACACATCGATGCTTCACCCCGGGTGGCGTCTTAACACATCGACACTTCACCCGTGATAGTTCTTGGAGTGGCATCTTAACACATCGATACTTCACTCCGAGTGGTGTCTTAACACGTCGACACTTCACTCTTCATATTGCTTGGGGTGGCATCTTAACACGTCGATACTTCACCCCGGATGGCGTCTTAACACGTCGACACTTCATCCTTTACTTTCTTGGAGTGGCATCTTAGCACATCGATACTTCACTCCGGGTGGCGTCTTAACACATCGACACTTCACCCGTCATATTACTTTGAGTGGAGTCTTAGCACATCGACACTTCACTCGTCACGTGAACGTGGTGTCTTAGCACATCGACACTTCACATCTCACGCTACAAAAATAAATACATTATATATCTACGCATATAATTATTCCACTCACAAGCACATGTGATAACGTACACACAAAGTGTGCACCTCGCCAAATGTGGTCAACCAAAAACGCACAACCGTGCCAATTGGACCTATCACACAAGTCCATCAAATCCACATATACGTGAAATGAGCTCTATAATCGAGAACCACTTCACCCGACCCGCACCCATCCTACACATACATATGCACATAGGATATTAACACTCACCTTGTCGCCTTGAAGAATGCAACCGAAATAACCCGCAACGCGCCAATGGAAGGTACCTATTCCATTATCACAATACAATAACACACTTAGAGTGGATTTACAAACCATCTCAAATCGACACTTAGTGCAATTTCGACCCAAATGCACTTCCAAGCACAAAACGCGTCCAAACTAACCAATAATCACTAACACGAGTGAAAATGGTCCTAATACACCAATTAAACCCAAACACAAGTGTTAAACACTCGTCTTACCCAAATTGACACCAAAACCCTAATTTTGACCCATTTCAAAATTAGTCAACCAAACACACCCAAGAGTGTTCCAACACTTCCATAATCACTAAACCTTGTGATTAAACTCAAAATCAAAGCCTAAACATGGCTAAAACGTCAACCAACCCAAAACCCGCCAAGTGACAAGAATAACTAGTCACCATAAACCCATTTCATCATCTAAGAGGGTTTCACAACAAACTAGCTCGAAACCCTAACTTGAATATCAAATCTAACAAATGAAATTCGGAGTTTGAGCTTACCAATACTACCACAACGTAGCTAGGAGCGAGATGAACAACTTTAGAACCCGAGTTTTGGTGAGAAACCGACTCCTTCTTCTCCAAATCAAGCTCTCTCTCTCTAAACCCTTACTCTCTCACTAGATATGGGTGAGAGTGTTTGTGTTGGTGAAGATAAGGTTGAATGAGCTCAACCTTTACCCATTTGTGGCTTAAAACCGGCCACCAAGCGAAAAGACCAACATACCCCTTTTAAAACCTTAAAATATCACAGCTGGCACGATAGACCAACTGGACGGCGTCCCAAATATTGGACAGCGTCCTGCTCTTCTTTGCTGGACGGCGTCCCGAATCCTGGACGGCGTCCCGATCAACTGAAATGGAAACAGGGTCTTACAACTCTCCCCCACTTATACATGATCGCGTCCTCGCGATCTGCGCCACTTAACCGAACGACCCACACTCAACGGTCCTCAAACATAAGTCCCAATCCGACTTTCCTAGACAATTCTTCCTAATGAATCGCCTTTAACAACCAAAATCGTCACACGCGATTTATCAAATCACAATCCGAGCACTAAACCTTGCTCAATCCCTCACATCGAGAAAAACTCAACCAATCTCGAACCGAGATAGCAACCCCTAGCATACCATACCAAGTACACCGTTAGTAACCACCGCTCATCAAAATAAAGTCAACTATCTAACCCGACGAAGACCGAATAGAAGTGAATCCCTATGGATAACACTCACCACTTAACATCCCTTGTAGTGCGCAACACGACCAATACGCAACTAACGTAACATCATAATCCAACGGCTAAAACCGATTGCTCCCAACGACCATGGCAATGCAAATCCCAAGGTGTACAAAATCGACTATCGTCACACCCGTAACATCATAAACAAACAAGGCTATTGCATCACTAAACCCACAACATGGTCCTCACGACCCCACTATTGGCGTATAAAACAACCAATAGATCAAACAACATGGTCATTACAACCCCACCATCGGTGTATAAAACAACCGATAGATCACACAACATGCTCCTTACGACCCCACCATTGGTGTATAAAACAACCAATAGATCACGCATCCAACAACATGAAGGCTGGCCGAAAACTACACGCGCCTTAGTGAATCCGCAACCACACGCGACTCACCACCTCCACCGCACAACAATCGGGGTTGGCCGAACTACACGCGCCCTAGTGAATCCGAACTACACGAGAGTCACTATCCCAAAAGAATGACCACAACCACACGCGTCACTTGTGAATCCGAACTACACGAGACTCACTCCTCAATAAAATAACCGAAACCACACGAGTCATTTGTGAATCCGAACTACACGTGACTCACTTCCACAACCAGATGACCGAAACCACACGCGTCATCGTGAATCCGCAAACACACGCGATCCACTTCCCAATCTCAACACCGGATGAAGTCAGCGAACCCCTACAACGGTCATGCTTCACCGATATAACACCACTCCCATGATGAAGTCAGCGGACCCCGAAGGTCATGCTTCACCAATCAACGCCCTTTTGGCCTCGAACAACGAGTAGCGTAACATCGCGCTCTGCTACGCCATAGTGAATCCTAACGGATACCACTAACCATTCACACAATCAAGCAAGAACCACCTATATCAAACATAGGTACAAAACAATAATTCTCTAGAAGAGAATCTGACACACACATCCCTTAACCGAGGGATTTCACCTTGCTCGCCAAACACGTCCATTATCTCTCAACGAGATTTACCACATTACCACCTCGGTGATAATTCATATCCAAGATCATAAGTACAATTTAACCGAAATTGTACTCTACCACAAATCGACCAAAACTAGGTCCCAACACAAATTTCGGATCAACTAAAAGCGTCATCCGAAATCTCACACTAAAACCTCCTCGTGCAGGGGTGTGACTCCCCCACTTGGAACTACGTTCCATAACCGCATCTTGTACAACCGTACAATGCTACCAAAGGTAGACTTTACCAATAATTGGGTTCACACGACCCATCACCATATCTTGCTCCAACCTTGAGCATACCAAGGATCTTAACCTACCCTTAAACACTTCGAACGAAAAGTGTACCACAAATTACATAAACTATACTCTCGCAATCTTCCAATTGCTTTAGTTTGTCAAATTTCACCCGATCATTCATGTACCTAAGGGTTTCACTTCGGTACCCTAAGAACAATGTAACCGCAACACAATCGGAGTTGAATCACCACGCTAGTAGGTATGAAAGAGGCACCTAATGTCGCATCACGTAGACTCCTTTACCAACATACATCGAGATCAAACACTCGATCTCTTTCGGGTTCCAATCCACCCGACGAACCTCATGGTTCATCAACTTCAACACAAAAGTGAACACGTGCTTACATCCAAACACCAAAACCCATTTCCATGGCTTGATAGAAACATTTCCCAAAAACTAAGGAATGCTTGGTTGCACCAAGTCTCACGCCCTTCGCCCAACAATTAAATCGTCACCATAGGGTACCTCCATTAGGAACGTCACCCTTAACAACATAACATGCACAACACAATGCATTTAACAAACTCAAACTCTAACGGCACATAATAAATAATCAAAGGACATATTTATTAAAAAGAAACGTACCTTAACGTCTCCTTGCCGCACCCGTCCCCGCTAACTTGGGACATTCCGACTTACGATGTCCTTCTTCTTGGCAAATGAAGCACACCATGCCATCACCCTTTGGCACCGAACATTCCCAAGACTTGTGACCCCTCATGCCACAATTGTAACATCTAGACGGGCTAGAATCCGATATACTCGTCCGCGTACCACCCATGCTCATATTCGGACCCTTAGTCCTCTTACTTGGAGTACCATAAGAAACAACCATTCTCTCACTTGAAGGTTCACCCATCTTTGATCGCGAATACGACTCGAAACCTCTAGCCACGGAAAATAATTCCGAAAACAATTTCGCGTAACCCCGGCTAATCTTATTTTTCAAGTCATCATTCAAAGTTCGATAGAAATCTTGCATCAACAAATGGTCATTCCCCAAATACTCCGGGCAAAAACGAGCCTTCGCCATAAAGGTCGTCTTGAGAGTATTCAAATCCATAGAACCATGTGTCATAACCCGTCCTTAACCATAAGAACGAGTTAGATAACGTATGATTTCATTGCGAGGTATTGACCTCTATATGCGACATTTTTAAAAGAACAACTACATTTATTTTACATTACAAACCATAACTCTTATTTTAATACAAGCTTTAGACAATAAAAAGATGATTATCGTTTAGCGATAATCTTAGACTTACAAACTTTACATGTGATGATAACAATACGATTTCTAGCATATTTTACATTACAAATCCTCCGATATGCAGTTTTATTTTTGACACAAATATGCATACTCAAGATCTTGTTTAAATTCAACATGTTGCAGCGGAAGCTTCTAATTATCACCTGAGAATAGACATGTTTAAAACGTCAACATAAAGTTGGTGAGATATAGGTTTAATGCCGGCAGCAATATATATATAGACCACAAGATTTCACATATAAACATTTTAATAAAAATATTCTAAGTGGTTGAGCACTTGGTAACCATACTTAACATTTAATCACGTCGCATATTCCCTTTATTATGAAATCTTACTACACCGTACCAAGTGTAGTCACGAAACGAAGTACTGTGCAACCGTTGAATACTGGTCGTCCAGTCCGGTTGGGGTTGTCAGGCCCGATAGATCTATCAACAGGATTCGCGTTTACAATACCGCTGTAAATAACAGTTACCAAGCTACAGGGAAGTATGCCAGTGGTACAACTTAACGTAGAATATATTTTTCAGTTACTTGTGTCCATAACGTAAAACATAAAATACATGTATTCTCATCCCGAAATACTTAGAGTTTAAAAGTGGGACTATATACTCACTTTCGTCTTGAAGATATGAAATTTTGACTTGGTCTCCGATTGATATCACGAACCTATCCATATATAATATATCAATACCTTTTCTTTTTAAACAATCGTCACATATATATACTTATAATACTTTTAATACTTTTAATAATTCCTTAGTCCGTAGTTAGCAGTCCGATGTTAGTAATTCAATTTTAAATGGTTCATTTTTAGGTGTTTAATAAACCCCCAACGAAATAAATAAAACCCCCATCGTATATGTATTGGTCGAGATTAATCTTGACCCACGGTACCGGTGTTGTCAAATGACGTGTTGCGTACATAAAGTACCGGTGTTGTCAAATGACGTGTTGCGTACAATCATGGGATCTTATGATTAATCTTCTCGTATTGTTTACGGGTGATCCTGAACCATATAAAATTAAATTATGAGTACATATATATAAAATATCATGTTATTTTAAAAAAAATGTGATTTATTTAATTTTCTCCAATTATTTTCGTAGCTAAACTAGTCTTGGATATCCGATTTTGTTTTGGTCGTAGTTTCTTCGTTACAACTCCGTTTTCGTTGGTTCAACTTGCCACTTCCTTGGATCGAGTCCCTATTTAAGACTATGAACTGTAAATACCTTAGTTTGTATTCGAAATCACAGGTCATAGGTCAAACTTTAGTGAAACTTATGAAGTTAATCATTTTCCATCATGTAAACAACCTTAAATGATTATTTTTCTAAAAATACTTATACTTTGAGTTAAATCATGAAATTTTTATGTGTTATCATATTCATAGTAAAAATCATTTTTCCAGAAAATAAACCTCCAATTCAAAGGTTAAGATGGTTTTTAATTATCCAACCCAAAACAGCCCCTGGTTGCACTCCGACGTCGTAAAAACAGTTTTTAAGGTGTTCTTTGAAAAACCAAGTTATACCTTGTTAAATTAGCATATATTTAAGTTATATTATAGGTCTTGAAGTATTTTAAAAGTTAAGTTAGAAGGATCTATTTAGTTTGCAAACAAGTTTGAAAACATTCAAACTATGTTCTTGTTGTTAAAATTTTATACCATAAAATAAGATAGCTATATATATATGAATCGAATAAGGTTATGAACATAGTTACTACCTCAAGTTCCTTGGACAAGGTTGCTGTAAAAGAGGAGTAAAAAGCTAGAACCAAAAGGGTGATGGAATTGGATGAAAGATTGGAAGTAAGTTTGTGTTCTTGGAAGGATTTCTTGAAGTGTTGTTGTAAGAGTTTTCTTATGGTGATTAAGTAAGGTTTTTGAAGCTAGATCTTCATGGAACTTTGCTGAATGTTTATGGAGTTTAAAGGTTAAGAAATAGTGTGTGTTTTAGCTAAGATAATTGAAGTGAAAATGAATCAAAATGATGATACTCCTACCTCCCTTAAAAACGTGATTTTAAGGTGATCATGGACAAAATTTTAGTTTGTAATCTTGTGTATTTGTCAAACAATCATACAAAAGCAATTACCTTATACATAAGGCATTGAACAAGGGCTGGTTGGTGGTGATTTGATGTGTATATACCAATAGTAAATACGTATAGAAGCTAGGTATGATACGAGTACTTATACTCTAGATATACGTATAGAAATTTTGTGAAAAATGGAATGAGGATTCAAATATAGCTATCTTTTGTGAATACACTTATATGGTTTTATGTATTTAAGTCCTTAAAAGTGATTAAATACATTACTTATACGATATATGTATAAACATTATAGATTATAAGTATTTATGTCAAATAACGTTACGTATGGTTATCGTTTTGAAAACTTAAGTTAGTAGTTTCAAAACATACTTATAACTTATTGTTATTAATACAAAATGAGGTATTAAAACATTCATTAATCATGTTAAATATGTATATATACATATATATACACAAACGTATAATTATCATATATTGTATAGTTCGTGATATCATCGGTCAAACTAGACGGTCAAACGTTGTGTAAAACTCTTTTTGGAAACATAAATCTCAACAATTTGGATTGCTTATCATGTTGGTAAGGTTTAATTTATGTAAATATTAATCTTATAAGTATAGAACGATCGAAAAAGTGCGGGTCGTTACATTACCTCCCCGTTAAATAAATTTCGTCCCGAAATTTTAAAATTGTACCTATTTTGCGTCATTGAGAAACAAGTGTGGATACTTTTGTTTCATCTGATCCTCTCGTTCCCAAGTAAACTCGGGACCTCTTCTAGCACTCCAACGAACCTTAACGATCGGTATGTTGCTCTGCTTGAGCTGTTTAACTTCACGATCCATGATTTCGATTGGTTCTTCGATGAATTGTAGTTTCTCGTCGACATGGATTTCTTCAAGAGGAATGGTGAGGTCTTCCTTTGCAAGACACTTCTTAAGGTTTGAGACGTGAAAAGTATTATGTACTCCGGCGAGTTGTTGCGGTAACTCGAGTCGATAAGCTACCGGTCCAATGCGTTCGATGATCTTGAACGGGCCTACATACCTTGGGTTCAATTTACCCCTTTTGCCGAAACGTATTACACCTTTCCATGGTGACACTTTTAACATAACCATGTCCCCAATCTGAAACTCTAATGGTTTCCTTCGGACATCAGCGTAGCTCTTTTGGCGACTACGGGCTGTTTTCAATCTCTCCTTGATTTGTACTATCTTCTCAGTCATTTCGTGTATGATCTCGGGACCAGTTAATTGCCGATCTCCTACTTCATTCCAACAGATAGGAGATCTACACTTCCTCCCATACAGTGCTTCAAATGGCGCAGCTTTAATGCTCGCATGATAACTATTATTATACGAGAATTCTGCTAACGGTAAATACTTATCCCATCCGTTTCCAAAATCGATCACACATACCCTGAGCATGTCTTCAAGAGTCTGAATTGTTCTTTCACTCTGCCCGTCAGTTTGCGGATGATATGCGGTGCTCATATCCAAACGAGTTCCTAGGGCCTCCTGTAGTGATTGCCAGAACTTTGAGGTAAATCTACTATCACGATCGGATATAATGGAAATAGGTATTCCATGCCTTGAAACAATTTCCTTTATATACAATCGTAATAGTTTCTCCATTCTATCCGTTTCCTTTATAGGCAAGAAATGTGCAGACTTGGTGAGACGATCAACAATCACCCAAATGGCGTCGTATCCCCAGGCAGTCTTTGGTAACTTCGTGATGAAATCCATGGTAATACCATCCCATTTCCATTCTGGGATTTCTGGTTGTTGAAGTAACCCTGACGGCTTTTGGTGTTCAGCTTTGACTTTGGAACAAGTTAAACATTCCCCAACATATGTTGCAACGTCTGTCTTTAAATTAGGCCACCAATAATGTGTCTTAAGATCTTGGTACATCTTTCCAACTCCAGGATGTATCGAGTATCTTGTCTTATGTGCCTCATTCAATATCAACTTCCTTAATCCACTCAACTTCGGTACCCAAATACGATTTGCAAAATATCGAATTCCATCTTCCCGCATAACGAGTTGCTTCTCATACTTCTTCATTATTTCATTTCCTATATTTTCTTTAGTAAGTGCTTCTCGTTGAACTTCTTTGATTTGTGAGTTGAGATTCATGCGAATTTTTATGTTCATCGCTCGTACTCGAATTGGTTCTCGTTCCTTTCTGCTTAGTGCGTCAGCCACCACATTCGCTTTCCCGGGATGATAACGAATTTCACAATCATAGTCATTTATTAACTCGACCCACCTACGTTGCCTCATGTTCAGCTGTTTCTGATCAAAAATATGTTGAAGGCTTTTATGATCAGTAAACACAGTGCATTTAACCCCATACAAGTAGTGTCTCCATATCTTCAATGTAAACACGACTGCTCCCAATTCTAGATCATGCGTCGTATAATTCCGCTCGTGAATCTTTAATTGTCGGGATGCGTATGCAATGACTTTCTTCCGTTGCATAAGAACGCAACCAAAACCTTGTCGCGAAGCGTCACAATATATTTCAAAATCATCGTTCCCTTCTGGTAATGATAAAATAGGCGCCGTAGTCAACTTCTTTTTCAGTAATTGAAATGCACTCTCCTGCTCAGAAGTCCATTCATATTTCTTCCCTTTTTGCGTTAACGCTGTCATAGGCTTAGCTATTCGGGAAAAATCTTGAATAAACCTTCTGTAATAACCGGCTAAACCCAAAAATTGGCGTATCTGCATTGGTGTCTGAGGAGTCTCCCATTTTTCAATGGCTTCAATTTTTGCTGGATCAACCTGAATTCCTTTGCTACTAACAACGTGGCCAAGAAATTGCACTTCTTTCAACCAGAAAGCACATTTAGAAAATTTAGCATATAGCTGTTCTTTTCTCAACAACTCTAATATCAACCTTAAATGCTGTTCATGCTCTTGCTCACTCTTGGAATAGATAAGAATATCATCAATGAAAACGATAACAAACTTATCTAAATATGGACTACAAACTCGATTCATGAGGTCCATGAATACAGCTGGCGCATTCGTCAATCCAAACGGCATGACCAAAAATTCGTAATGACCATAACGTGTCCGAAAAGCAGTTTTCGGTATATCTTCTTCTTTGACGCGTAATTGATGATAGCCTGATCTTAGGTCAATTTTCGAGTACACACATGATCCTTGGAGTTGATCAAATAAGTCGTCAATTCTCGGTAGTGGATACCGATTCTTGATAGTTAACTTATTTAATTCACGATAATCTATACACATTCGGAAAGATCCGTCTTTCTTCTTGACGAATAAAATTGGAGCTCCCCACGGTGAAGTACTTGGTCGTATGAATCCACGATCCAGTAATTCTTTTAACTGACTCTGAAGTTCTTTTAACTCGGACGGTGCAAGTCTATATGGAGCACGGGCAACCGGTGCAGCTCCTGGTACAAGATCTATTTGAAATTCTACAGATCTAAATGGAGGTAATCCCGGCAACTCTTCCGGAAATACTTCAGGAAAATCTCTTGCCACAGGCACGTCATTGATGCACTTCTCTTTTTCTTTCTTTTCGACTTTATTAACATGTGCTAAGATAGCATAGCACCCTTTCTTCAAGCACTTTTGAGCTTTCAAATAACTAATGAGTTTTAGCTTTGAGTTACCCTTCTCTCCATAAATCATTACTGGCATTTTATCCTTACGAGGAATGCGAATTGCCTTCTTGGCGCACACAACTTCAGCTCCTATTTTGGACATCCAGTCCATGCCGACTATTACATCAAAACTTCCTAATTCTACGGGTATCAAATCAATCTTAAATGTTTCTCCGGCTAAATTTATTTTACAATCACGGCAAATTTTATCGGCTTTAATTAGTTTACCATTAGCTAACTCAATCATGTACTTAGCATCTAGAGGTAATGATGAACAATTCAATTTAGCGTGAAAGTCTCTACACACGTAACTTCTATCAGCACCAGTATCAAATATAATAGATGCGGATAAGTTATTAATGGTAAACGTACCCGTAACAAGCTCCGGGTCTTCACACGCCTCTCTAGCATTAATAACAAATGCTCTCCCTCGTGCAGGTCCGATATTCTTCTCTGGATTCGGGCACTGGCTCTTATAATGACCCTGTTTCCCACATCCATAACAAGTAACAGTAGCCAAAGCAGTTCTATTTGCATTAGTGGCAGGAGTCTTGGTACCATTTGTATTTGTAACGAGAGCCCTACAATCTTCAGCAAGATGACCCTTTCGATTACATTTGTTGCATACCACATTATAGTAACCAGAGTGATGTTTGTGGCATCGGTTGCATAAAGGATTTTGTCCTTTATAACCAAAGCTTAAACCACTACCCGCACCTTGCGTGATTTCTTGTTTCTTAAAAGATTGTTGTTGGTTACCTCGATCATAATTTCCATTCCACTTTCTTTTGTTACCTGATACCTTCACATCAGTATTGGATACTTTCTTATCCATGATGACCTGATCCATTAGCTCGTTTGCCATGGTTATAGCTTCATGAATTGTCTTAGGTTTCGATGCTGTAACATTTGCCTTGACCTTTTTGGGCAAACCATATTTGTACATTTCAATTTTCCGTTCTTCGGTTGGAACCAATTCAGGACATAGCAAAACTAATTCCATGAATCGCTGATTGTAGTTGGTGATTTCAGTACCAATAACCTTCAGACTTCGTAATTCATCTTCCAACTTCCTAACCTCGTTCCTTGGACAATACTCGTTGATTAACATTGTTTTGAATTCTTCCCATGGAGTATCATAAGCTACATCTCCTCCTACCGCCTTCACATAATTTTTCCACCACGTGAGTGCACTATCTTGTAAAGTGCACGATGCGTATTTGGTCATGTCCTTTTCAACACAACCACTGATTTTGAACACAGTTTCCATCTTTTCTATCCACCGGGTTAAACCGATCGGTCCTTCCGTTCCACTGAATGATGAGGGCTTGCAAGCTTGAAAAGTTTTGTAGGTGCACCCCACACGAGGATTTGGGTTAACTGCAGCACCTCTTGCAGCCTCGACCCATAACATTCTGTCGTTCACTCGCTGATTGATGAGTTCCTGGATTTCTTGTTCCGTCATTCGGTTCAATCGCGCCATATTCTTCTATAAGAATGAAAAGAAAATAATTATTCACATGGAATATTATAGATGTAGTGTATATTTACAGTACATTATAGCTTATTAATAATATGAACCAGGTATTATTATAAAAGCCTTTTCTTCTTATTAGCGTTTTATAATTATATCTAGGGTAGTACCTACCCGTTAATGTCCATACTTAATAGCTTAGTACAGAATCAATTACTACCATCTAAATAATACTTAACCATGGAAAATTATTGCATTTCACACTTCACTATTTTACATATGCTTATCTTACATCGAACATTAAGCAAACCACACTAATAATATTATACAAAACATTATATGATCCCATGGTTTAATACGGCAGCTCATCGTTTGGTCTATTTTCTAGGACGTTTAGGTTCAAAGAATCGCTTAACGCTTATCCTGGCTGTCTGCCTATATTTTGGCTGTGGGACTGAAGAACTGGATGCTGGGATAGAACGAATAGGAATAGCGGGAATAGGGGTGGTAGTGTCTAGTGGAGTTGGTGCCACATCATCCTTACTAAACTCGGGATTTGAATTTTCTAATTCATTAGCCTTTCGTTTCTTTCCTAGTTCAAACTTGTCTTTTGTAATTTTCTGTATTTCTTCCTCGGGTTCACTTTCCTCCTCGGGTTCACTTTCCTCCTCGGGTTCACTTTCCTCCTCGGGTTCACTTTCCGGGTTCTCTATAGTCAGTTCATCCGGAATTTGTGAGTCTTCCCCAAAGATATTATTTTCGTCATCGGATAGGTTAATGACTGGAACACCATCTGAAGATTCTGGTTCGGAGTCGCTGAATGTGATAACAAGTTTTGAGCCCGACATCTATCACACAACAACTAACCCATTAGTACTACATAATATTTACATATAAATTTTAACCAACAATGATAAGCAATGGTTTTTAAATCAGACCCGGTCAAAGTCCAGACTTACTAATGTATCCTAACGACTTATCAGTTAGACACACTAATGCAAACCTGGTTCGCTAAGACCACCGCTCTGATACCACATGTCATAACCCGTCCTTAACCATAAGAACGAGTTAGATAACGTATGATTTCATTGCGAGGTATTGACCTCTATATGCGACATTTTTAAAAGAACAACTGCATTTATTTTACATTACAAACCATAACTCTTATTTTAATACAAGCTTTAGACAATAAAAAGATGATTATCGTTTAGCGATAATCTTAGACTTACAAACTTTACATGTGATGATAACAAAACGATTTCTAGCATATTTTACATTACAAATCCTCCGATATGCAGTTTTATTTTTGACACAAATATGCATACTCAAGATCTTGTTTAAATTCAACATGTTGCAGCGGAAGCTTCTAATTATCACCTGAGAATAGACATGTTTAAAACGTCAACATAAAGTTGGTGAGATATAGGTTTAATGCCGGCAGCAATATATATATAGACCACAAGATTTCACATATAAACATTTTAATAAAAATATTCTAAGTGGTTGAGCACTTGGTAACCATACTTAACATTTAATCACGTCGCATATTCCCTTTATTATGAAATCTTACTACACCGTACCAAGTGTAGTCACGAAACGAAGTACTGTGCAACCGTTGAATACTGGTCGTCCAGTCCGGTTGGGGTTGTCAGGCCCGATAGATCTATCAACAGGATTCGCGTTTACAATACCGCTGTAAATAACAGTTACCAAGCTACAGGGAAGTATGCCAGTGGTACAACTCAACGTAGAATATATTTTTCAGTTACTTGTGTCCATAACGTAAAACATAAAATACATGTATTCTCATCCCGAAATACTTAGAGTTTAAAAGTGGGACTATATACTCACTTTCGTCTTGAAGATATGAAATTTTGACTTGGTCTCCGATTGATATCACGAACCTATCCATATATAATATATCAATACCTTTTCTTTTTAAACAATCGTCACATATATATACTTATAATACTTTTAATACTTTTAATAATTCCTTAGTCCGTAGTTAGCAGTCCGATGTTAGTAATTCAATTTTAAATGGTTCATTTTTAGGTGTTTAATAAACCCCCAAAGAAATAAATAAAACCCCCATCGTATATGTATTGGTCGAGATTAATCTTGACCCACGGTACCGGTGTTGTCAAATGACGTGTTGCGTACATAAAGTACCGGTGTTGTCAAATGACGTGTTGCGTACAATCATGGGATCTTATGATTAATCTTCTTGTATTGTTTACGGGTGATCCTGAACCATATAAAATTAAATTATGAGTACATATATATAAAATATCATGTTATTTTAAAAAAAAATGTGATTTATTTAATTTTCTCCAATTATTTTCGTAGCTAAACTAGTCTTGGATATCCGATTTTGTTTTGGTCGTAGTTTCTTCGTTACAACTCCGTTTTCGTTGGTTCAACTTGCCACTTCCTTGGATCGAGTCCCTCTTTAAGACTATGAACTGTAAATACCTTAGTTTGTATTCGAAATCACAGGTCATAGGTCAAACTTTAGTGAAACTTATGAAGTTAATCATTTTCCATCATGTAAACAACCTTAAATGATTATTTTTCTAAAAATACTTATACTTTGAGTTAAATCATGAAATTTTTATGTGTTATCATATTCATAGTAAAAATCATTTTTCCAGAAAATAAACCTCCAATTCAAAGTTTAAGATGGTTTTTAATTATCCAACCCAAAACAGCCCCCGGTTGCACTCCGACGTCGTAAAAACAGTTTTTAAGGTGTTCTTTGAAAAACCAAGTTATACCTTGTTAAATTAGCATATATTTAAGTTATATTACAGGTCTTGAAGTATTTTAAAAGTTAAGTTAGAAGGATCTATTTAGTTTGCAAACAAGTTTGAAAACATTCAAACTATGTTCTTGTTGTTAAAATTTTATACCATAAAATAAGATAGCTATATATATATGAATCGAATAAGGTTATGAACATAGTTACTACCTCGAGTTCCTTGGACAAGGTTGCTGTAAAAGAGGAGTAAAAAGCTAGAACCAAAAGGGTGATGGAATTGGATGAAAGATTGGAAGTAAGTTTGTGTTCTTGGAAGGATTTCTTGAAGTGTTGTTGTAAGAGTTTTCTTATGGTGATTAAGTAAGGTTTTTGAAGCTAGATCTTCATGGAACTTTGCTGAATGTTTATGGAGTTTAAAGGTTAAGAAAGAGTGTGTGTTTTAGCTAAGATAATTGAAGTGAAAATGAATCAAAATGATGATACTCCTACCTCCCTTAAAAACGTGATTTTAAGGTGATCATGGACAAAATTTTAGTTTGTAATCTTGTGTATTTGTCAAACAATCATACAAAAGCAATTACCTTATACATAAGGCATTGAACAAGGGCTGGTTGGTGGTGATTTGATGTGTATATACCAATAGTAAATACGTATAGAAGCTAGGTATGATACGAGTACTTATACTCTAGATATACGTATAGAAATTTTGTGAAAAATGGAATGAGGATTCAAATATAGCTATCTTTTGTGAATACACTTATATGGTTTTATGTATTTAAGTCCTTAAAAGTGATTAAATACATTACTTATACGATATATGTATAAACATTATAGATTATAAGTATTTATGTCAAATAACGTTACGTATGGTTATCGTTTTGAAAACTTAAGTTAGTAGTTTCAAAACATACTTATAACTTATTGTTATTAATACAAAATGAGGTATTAAAACATTCATTAATCATGTTAAATATGTATATATACATATATATACACAAACGTATAATTATCATATATTGTATAGTTCGTGATATCATCGGTCAAACTAGACGGTCAAACGTTGTGTAAAACTCTTTTCGGAAACATAAATCTCAACAATTTGGATTGCTTATCATGTTGGTAAGGTTTAATTTATGTAAATATTAATCTTATAAGTATAGAACGATCGAAAAAGTGCGGGTCGTTACACCATGTTGCAAATTTCGCAACTCATTACGCATTTCCGAAAAATCGGTTGAAGTTCAGAACTCCTCGAAGAATTCTTTCTTAAACTCGTCCCACGATAACGCCATAAACATTTTGCCACCGACAAGATCAATCTTACCATCCAACCAATCCTTCGCCCTACTCCGCAACAAACTAGTAGCGAGTCTTGTCTTTTTCTCGGGAGGGCATTCAATAGTACGAAAACACCCTTCGACATCCGAGATCCAAGTTTTGCTTACCAAAGGATCCGATTTCCCATCATACATTGGGGGTTTAGTCCTCATGAAGCTCTTAAGACGACGCTCCATTCCACTACTACCTTGAAGTTCAGAATACTTCCTATCCATTTCTTCTCGAAACGCACTCATTTGCTCCACAATGGCGGCCGCAACCCTAGCGTTAAACTCCAAATCGTTCGTCTCGATCCCGTTTCCTGTCGCCATTCTAAGGAACGCAAAGCGATTAGATCACGAACATATAAAGCACACACACACAATACCGCTCCATCTTGCTAAACACTCGTCGTACATCACTTGTTAGACACGATTTGCACCCGTAATAAGGGTTGCAAGTCCTTATTACACACACACACCGTATCAACTCGTTAGTACAACGACCGCCTCGCTCGATGATATAAACAAACACAAACAAAATTCTACGCGATATAAACACACGCGAGAATTATTATCACAACACAATAGTATATTAATAATATCCGCATTACTAATATAACGTTAGTCCACCTACAAAGAAGGCGCTAACTATAACCCATTCCGACCCGTAATCCTACAAGTCCAGCACAAAATTAAGCACACACAAAAGTCTAAGTCTAGGCACCTATCTCAAGTCGCCTAAATCCCTTAGACCATGCTCTGATACCACTTGTAACGACCCAACCCGTTATCCATCCAAAAACGTGCCAATAAAAAAAAATTCTGGGACAGTTCATCTGGACGGCGTCCAGTAATCTGGACGGCGTCCAGTTGTGAAGACCAGGACGGCGTCCAGCCATATGGGACGGCATCCAGTTGTGCTAAAAAGTTCTGATCAGTTTTTCAAACACACGCGAGCGAAAAAACCGCTTCCCGACACTTTTAAACCAAAACACTTTCACAATATGTTATAATAGTTAAACCTAAGAGTTTTCCATAATAAAACCGAGTTTTACAACACCGGGCCCACATCGACCTATTTAGTTTAATTCAAAACATAGACCGAGCATGGTGATTAGGGATACGCTACCCAATCCTAACCGAATCCATAAGCAAGTCTTCTAAAGCAAACTACGCAAGTCCACTAGTCCCACGCTTACCCGAGCCACCACATCCATGCAATCTATAAAAATGTAAACAACGAGAGGGTAAGCTAACGCTTAGTGAGTGAGAATATACTACATACATATATATGTATAAAATGGGCACGCCACAAAAAAAATCAAATAACGCATACCGGAGCATCCAAGCATAAAGGCAAGCTAAGCTAAGCATACCGTACGATCACTAAGCATCAAGCTAAATCAACAAATATAAGTTTACCAACGACGATGTGAACAACGCCAATAAACTACACCCGGAGGGTTAGCTACATCACAACGCACAACCATAGTTAACCCATAATACAACGAATGGTACTCGAATTTCCCATCAGTGTTCACAACAACCATTAGAGTACTTAACACGTCGTACACTAATTCCGCGGGTGGCATCTTAACACGTCGATGCTTCACCCCGGGTGGCGTCTTAACACATCGACACTTCACCCGTGATAGTTCTTGGAGTGGCATCTTAACACATCGATACTTCACTCCGAGTGGTGTCGTAACACGTCGACACTTCACTCTTCATATTGCTTGGGGTGGCATCTTAACACGTTGATACTTCACCTGGGATGGCGTCTTAACACGTCGACACTTCATCCTTTACTTTCTTGGAGTGGCATCTTAGCACATCGATACTTCACTCCGGGTGGCATCTTAACACATCGACACTTCACCCGTCATATTACTTTGAGTGGCGTCTTAGCACATCGACACTTCACTCGTCACGTGAACGTGGTGTCTTAGCACATCGACACTTCACATCTCACGCTATACAAATAAATACATTATATATCTACGCATATAATTATTCCACTCACAAGCACATGTGATAACGTACACACAAAGTGTGCACCTCGCCAAATGTGGTCAACCAAAAACGCACAACCGTGCCAATTGGACCTATCACACAAGTCCATCAAATCCACCTATACGTGAAGTGAGCTCTATAACCGAGAACCACTTCACCCGACCCGCACCCATCCTACACATACATATGCACATAGGATATTAACACTCACCTTGTCGCCTTGAAGAATGCAACCGAAATAACCCGCAACGCGCCAATGGAAGGTACCTATTCCATTATCACAATACAATAACACACTTAGAGTGGATTTACAAACCATCTCAAATCGACACTTAGTGCAATTTCGACCCAAATGCACTTCCAAGCACAAAACGCGTCCAAACTAACCAATAATCACTAACACGAGTGAAAATGGTCCTAATACACCAATTAAACCCCAACACAAGTGTTAAACACTCGTCTTACCCAAATTGACACTAAAACCCTAATTTTGACCCATTTCAAAATTAGTCAACCAAACACACCCAAGAGTGTTCCAACACTTCCATAATCACTAAACCTTGTGATTAAACCCAAAATCAAAGCCTAAACATGGCCAAAACGTCAACCAACCCAAAACCCGCCAAGTGACAAGAATAACTAGTCACCATAAACCCATTTCATCATCTAAGAGGGTTTCACAACAAACTAGCTCAAAACCCTAACTTGAATATCAAATCTAACAAATGAAATTCGGAGTTTGAGCTTACCAATACTACCACAACGTAGCTAGGAGCGAGATGAACGACTTTAGAACCCGAGTTTTGGTGAGAAACCGACTCCTTCTTCTCCAAATCAAGCTCTCTCTCTCTCTAAACCCTTACTCTCTCACTAGATATGGTTGAGAGTGTTTGTGTTGGTGAAGATAAGGTTGAATGAGCTCAACCTTTGCCCATTTGTGGCTTAAAACCGGCCACCAAGCGAAAAGACTAACATACCCCTTTTAAAACCTTAAAATATCACAGCTGGCCTGACAGACCAACTGGACGGCGTCCCAAATATTGGACGGCGTCCAGCTCTTCTTTGCTGGACGGCGTCCCGAATCCTGGACGGCATCCCGATCAACTGAAATGGAAACAGGGTCTTACACAATAACAAAACATAAAGCTTGCATTAATCAATAATTGAATTGGTTCACAATATCATAATCCATAAGTATTAAAACATCACAAACCACATAATCTTGAATGAAATCATACATATTTTAATTGTTCATGGAAAGGATAAAGTTAAGAAGACTAGACAAGCATGTTGGTGATGATGATCATGGAGATTCTTGAAGATTGCATGATGAACAACACTTTAATCCTAGCTTGAATCCTTGAACAATGATGATTGGAGAGTGTTTTGATGTGTTTGGGAGTGATCTCTGGTGCAAAAACTGATGGAAAAAGTTCCCCTTTTGTAACCCTAATGCTCCCTTTATATAGGGGTTGGATAACTTGATCACAAAGCTAAAATTCGTATTTCCCGGCACCAAAATATTTGTATTGGCGTATTTTACGCCAATCCTGGCGTATTTTCCGCCAGTGTATTTTCAGCTTGGGCGTATTTTTACGCCAGAAAATGACTTTTGCACTGAAAAGACCTGAGAGATGGCATATTTTACGCCAAGCCATAAAAACAAAATTTGTAGCCCTCTGAAATACGGACGTCCGGGCTTTTGAATCACCTCGATCGGAGGTCGTATGCTCAAGTTATGGCCAAAACCGTAACTGCGCGCATGAGACAACTTTTTCAGCATTTTCAGCATCTTTTATCTTCTTTTCTCCACAAACCTGAAATATACGAAACTATATCAAAGTACCTTGTTTTCCACTTAAATTTAATCACTTTTATCATGTTTAAGTACAAACGATCGTGTCAAACAATGACCGATCAATAGAGCTTCCAGAATCTCATAAATTAGAAGAAGTCCCAGAAGAAAGAGAAGAACGTGAAGAGCACGTATTGGATCCAACTAAAGAAGGAGAAGGGTCATACTCTAAGGAAAATAGTCCATGGAAAACTGGTGTACATCAATCTATATCCGAGGAGGTTCGTCCAAGCTAAAAGGAAGTCGAGGAGCATGCACAAGAATTAAGGAGATCAACAAGGCCGAGACAACCTAATCCAAGGAATGTCAATGCTGCTCATGTGGATGAATCAATACATATTGAGCCTTCTACTTATGAAGAAGCAGCGCAAAGTCGAGAATGGCAGAAAGCGATGGAAGAAGAAATTAATGCACTAAAAGAAAACTAGACATGGAGTTTAGTTCCAAAGCCAAAAGATGTAAAACCAATATCTTATAAATCGGTTTACAAGGTGAAGACTAGATCAGATGGCTCCGTTGAAAGGTATAAAGCTCGATTTGTTGCTAGAGGTTTTTCTTAACAATATGGGCTGGATTATGAAGAAACGTTTAGTCCAGTGGCAAAGATCTCAACGATTCGAGCTCTACTAGCTTTAGCCGCTAGCAAATCCTGGAAGTTGTGACAGATGGATGTCAAGAACGCTTTCTTACATGGAGAACTTGGCAAAGACATTTATATGGAGCAACCAAGAGGCTTTGAGAACAAGTTACATCCTGACCATGTCTGTAAATTAAAGAAGGCACTATATGGCTTGAAGCAGGCTCCAAGAGCTTGGTACGGGAAAATTGGTGAGTTCTTGGTACAAAGTGGTTTTACAGTTGCTCCTTCAGATTCTAGTTTATTTGTGAAACAAGATCAAGGAAAACTAGCCATAGTGCTAGTATATGTGGATGACTTAATCATCACGGGAGATCACTGTGAGGAGATCCAAAGAACAAGAGAGAATCTGTCTATCAGATTTCATATGAAGGAGCTTGAAGAACTCAAACATTTTCTTGGACTCGAAATAGAGCAAAAAAGAGAAGGATTATTTCTGGGACAACAGAAATATGCGCGAGATCTTTTACAAAAGTACAGAATGCTTAATTGCAAACTTATCTCAACTCCGATGGATCCGAATACAAAACTACGAGCAGACGAAGGAAAAAGTCTTCAAGATGTTACCATGTATCGAAAGTTGGTCGGAAGTCTTATTTATCTCACATTAAGCCGACTAGACATATCTTATGCAGTTGGAGTGGCTAGTCGGTACATGAGCAATCCAAAGAAGCCACACCTTGATGCTGTACGACGCATCTTAAGGTATGTTAAAGGCACTATTAACTTTGGTATTTTATAAAAGAGAACAAAAGAATGTCAGGTGACTGGATATTGTGACGCTGATTATGCTGGAGACTATGACACACGACGATCAACAACTGGATACGTGTTTAGTGAAAGGACCCGTCCTAATCCATCCGGACGAAGTCCATATCGATTATAAACGATTCACAAAAGTTGATTACATCACGAGGTACTTGACCTCTATATGATACATTTACAAACATTGCATTCGTTTTTGAAAAGACAATCTTTCTTTACAACGAAAATTGACGGCATGCATACGATTTCAGAATATATCCAACTATAATTGACTCGATAATAATCTTGATGAACTCAATGACTCGAATGCAACGTCTTTTGAAATATGCCTTGAATGACTCCAAGTAATGTCTCTAATATGAGCTAATGTACAGCGGAAGATTTCTTTCATACCTGAGAATAAACATGCTTTAAAGTGTCAACCAAAAGGTTGGTGAGTTCATTAGTTTATCATAAATAATCATTTCATAATTTTAATAGACCACAAGATTTCATATTTCCATTTCTCATACACATACGTCCCATGCATAGAGACAAAATATCATTCATATGGATTGAACACCTGGTAACCGACATTCACAATATGCATATAAAAATATCCCCATCATTCCGGGATCCTCCTTCGGACATGATATAAATTTCGAAGTACTAAAGCATCCGGTACTTTGGATGGGGCTTGTTGGGCCCGATAGATCTACCTTTAGAGTTCGCGTCAATTAGGGTGTCTGTTCCCTAATTCTTAGATTACCAGACTTAATAAAAAGGGGCATATTCGATTTCGATCATTCAACCATATAATGTAGTTTCAATTACTTGTGTCTATTTCGTAAAACAGTTATAAAAACAGCGCATGTATTCTCAGTCCCAAAAATATATATTGCAAAAGCATTTAAAAAGGGATTAATGAAACTCACAATACGATATTTTGTAGTAAAAATATGCATACGACGGAACTGAACAATGCATGGTTGGCCTCGGATTCACGAACCTATATCATTTATATATATATATATATATATATATATATATATATATATATATATATATATATATATATATATATATATATATATATATATATATATATTAACACATATAGTTGAAATCGAATAAAATTATATAAATATATATTTATTAATGATATCATTTTATATTAATAACTTGTAGGTTTCATAAATGTATTCATTTTATGTACTTTAATAAATAAAAAAAATAGTTATATTATATGTACTAAGTATAGTTTTATATAATTAATAGTTGTTTGATAATATTAATAATAATACCTAAAAAGTTGTTTCGTTTTATAATAATAATAATAATAATAATAATAATAATAATAATAATATTAATAATAATAATAATAATGTCACTAAAAATAATACTAATAATAATGGTGATATTAATAATAATAATAATCCTAATAGTAATACTTTTACTAAAATGATACTTTTCATAATAATGCTAATATTGATAACTTTAGCAATAATGACATTTATAATAATAATGATATTAATAATAAAAATAGTGGTTTTAATCTTAATAATACTTCTAATAATAACTTAAATGATAATACTGATAATAATAATTATAATAATGATAATATTAATAATAGTAATAACACTTGCAAAGTACTAATAATCTAACACTAGTAATCATGATAATAATATTAATTTTAGTAGTGATAATAATAATCATAATATTAATGGTAGTAATAATAGAGATTAACATAATAATAATAATAATAATAATAATAATAATAATAATAATAATAATAATAATAATAATAATAATTATAATAATAACAAATAATAATAATAGAAGTAATATACCTTAACAAAACTGAGTTTGGCCCAAGTACTTGACCCAAGTGAAAATTCAAAAATATACCGGCCCAATTAAAATCCACCCGATCCGGTTTATGTTTTTTAACCCTAAATCAAAAACAGATCGAGAATTCCCAGCTTCAAAGCATCGTATATCCAGATTAAGATCAAAATAACCTCAATCACAATCTTAGCGGTGTGTTTATCGAAAATTCATGGAGTCGATCCGTCATAGTCTCGGTTCTGGGGTTTTGCTCGTAGACCGTAGCAAGAACAGGAATTTTTGATTATCATTAGGAATTGAGTAATGGAAAGTTGCAGCAAAAATCAATGGATCGAATAGGTCATCGGTTTATCAATCGATCAATAAGTCATCGGTTCATCAATAAATCGGGTAAGTGATTGATTCCTCAATAATCTATTAATTTCTTATTTTATTTTTATTTAATTTTTTTTTTATAATTTCTGTATAAACAATTGGTAGAACAATATTAATAATTAATGATGTTCTTGATGGTTTGAAAAATGATAATTGAAACAGATGATATGGTCAGTGGTGTTCCTTTTCGTGGGTTTTGTTCCAAATTAGAAACAAATAGCTGTAAATGATTTCAATTGTTTTTGGTTCGCATAAATGCTCAGGAAGCATAGCAGCAGTTGTAGTAATGGCTAGGATAGCAGAAGTTGTTAATTGAGGGTTGTGGTGGTGGTTATTAGTGGTGATCTATCGTTTTAAGTAATTTTGGGTGGCTTGAACCTGCATTAGAAAACTTTAACGAGCAATAGCAGGTGACAATTTAAGCTTGGATAAGAATAATTTTAACGTACAAGTTGCAGGGCCTTGTGATGATAGTTTAGTCTTGAACTCGACACAAAATTCAATTAGTTGTAAAAATGGTTTGGTGATTGTTGTTGTCGTTGATTGAAACAGAAAACAGCTTGGCCAATTGGTATAAGAAGTTGGTTTAAATGGGTTTTGTATTGGTTTAGTTTTGCATTAATCAAACAGAAAGAAACAGATAGATACTATTAGCAGCAGCAATAATACGTAGGTGGTTTAAGTTGTTCGAACATTTTATTAAAATAGAAGCTAGGTTGCAGTGAAACAAATAGAAGTTATAACCTTGGTGGTTTATGGTAGTGGTATAGAATTAAAGTGTTAGCATATATTAATGGTTTGATAATGGTTGCAGGTGATTCATTGTTATCGTAGGGTGGTGGAAGAAGGTTGATGCAGGTGTGTTTGAGTGACCTGTGCGAGCAGCAACAATTCAGATTACAGGTGGGTTTATGGGTTACATCAGAAACAGACATGTCGAGTATAATTTGAAGATGAATGGTTTAGTGATAAGTGGTGGTGTTTGACGAGCTTGAATCAAGAACAAGGAGGAGTAGGTAACCTAATGAAGATGGTGTAAGTCAAAGAGAAAGATGTTTGATTTGGTGGCAGTGTTTCTATCATGCACGCATACCATATATAAATATATAAAGAAGATGGTGGTGGATAGCTGTACATAAAGATGAGATTTGAAAGTAATTTGATATCATCGATTTTGTTTTGTATTGACAATTTTGAGCTTGATTTGTATTTGAGTAGACTAGGAAGGACAGAAAGGAATAGATGTGCAACTACTTTGTACTATATTATATTTAATTAATATTAATAATTGATAAATATATTAGTAATAATAATAATACTAATTAATAATATTTATAATAATACTAATTAATACTAACAATAATAATAATAACATTATTGATAAAAATACTAAAAATGACAATATGATAATATTAATAAAAAAAATAATGATAATTTTAATAAATATAATAAGTTTAATAATAATTAGTAATGATGATAACTATAATAATAATCAAAATCATAATTCTTCAACTAATTCTAATAATAATTAATAATGATATTAATAGTGATAACAATAATAGTAGTATTGTAACAACTAAAATGTATTGAATTTCATATCTATATATAATGATATAATACAGATATTAATATTACTAAAAATAATGAAATCATTAATATAACAACTATAGTTTAACTCGTAATTTAATATATTAATATTACAATTATATAATATTATATTATATGATAACATTTATTTAATATTTATATATTTTATATATATTACAATTAATTATTAATACAAGTCATATATATATTTATATTTATTTATTTTTAAATTTACACTTAATTATTTTGTATCTTATTTTTACTTATTTGAATCAAATGTTTAATTTTTATATTTTATAATTTCAGATTATTATATATATACTTACATTTTCATAATATATACATATACATATTTATTTACAAACAATTGTTCGTGAATCGTCGAAACTGGTCGAAGGTTAATCTAATAACAGTTCAATGTTTTGAGATTCAATTAAATAGACTTGCTTATCATATCGAAACCATATAAAATTAAGTTTAAATTTGGTCAGAAATTCCCGGGTCATCACAGTACCTACCCGTTAAAGAAATTTCGTCCCGAAATTTGAGTGAGGTGGTCATGGCTAACAATAAGAAAATGTTTTCATGACGATTATGAGTTGAAAATTAGAGTTTTATCATCATTGAGTAATATGGATAAAACAATTCGATTAATCGATGAGTATGAGTGAAACTATCATAAGAGAGGTCCCAACGGCATTGTCCATCTCTGCCCAAAAACTCGCCTAAATTTTTAGCCGTTTATATAAAAAATATATATATAAAAAATTCCAACGGCTATCCCAACGGCCACTTTTACATTATATACACACCAACCATATACTTCATTTTATACACTCAAACATATATTTCTTTTATATTTCCACCTATCTCAAAATCAAAATCAAACACTCCCAAACTGTAAAATGCTAACACTTTCCCCAATGATTGTTTCATTCGATGTTCATTACGGAGGTGATTTTTGTAATCAAATGAAGGAATACAAGTGGAGCGACAGTATTTCGTTTGAAGATATCGACATTCGTGATGTTGGTTTGCAAGACTTGCTATCCTTTCTGAAGGAAAAAGTTCCGTGTGAATTCACGTCTGTGTTCTTTTATAAAGACGATTATGATGTGGATTGTAGGGCAAGTTTTCTGTGTACCGATGATCAATGGTACTTTATAAAAGATACCATTGAAGATCGTGGTAAACGCATTTCTCTGTATGTGGTTCTTGAAGATGAAGAGACATTGGGTTATCGTTACCTCGATGAATCAGCTGAAGCAGCAGCTGAAGCAGCAAGAGAAATACCGATGTCTCTAGAGTAACTCACAGATGATGAAATGACTGGTGAACGCTACATCGCAGATGACGACGACGGTGACAAGTAGTTTGTATTTTTAGATTAATTGTCGTAATCTTTTAATTTTTAATTGTTGTGATGTTTTAATTTTTAATTATTGTAATTTTAGTGTTGTTGTCAAGTTTTATATCTTCCCTTATATTTCGGAGCTCTTTGTCTTTTTAATCTCCTCTCGATCTCTAGTAAAACGAGAAATTGTTCAGAATTTGTAAGTATGGAGTGTCGAATGAGTTTAATGTTATAATCAAGAAAAAAAACGTAATAGTACGATTTGATTCGTTAAATTACCAGAATAATTGAGAATAGAACTATCAAAAATATATTTTTCTTGATATGTTCAGAGGTTAAGCAGAATGAAATAGTTATGTAACATGACACGTGGTGACGTTAGGATCTGTAAATCATCACGTTTTATTAGAAACTCAGCATGACTTACTGTAATATAATCACGTTGATCAAGTGTCATTATATTATACTAACTCATGCATCAGTTCTCAACACTACTTCAAAAACATTCATATTTTAAGCTTGAAAGTTTACAGAATATAGAAACTAACAGTTTCTATATGATGTAACACTGATAGCACGAAGAGATTATTGATTTCAGATAAGAGTAGTTATGAAAATATCTTCAGAAATATGGAGGATATTTATAATGAAAGATACGATGATATCTTGGAATTTCTAATATAGAGGGATAATGAAGAAGATTTATCCGTAAGGGTTTTGATTCGGAAGCAAGGTATTCGCTAAAGATTTCATCAGAAACAGAATCATTTGGATTCTTTGAAGTCAAACTTATTCTTTGTGATTTGTCCACGGCTTCCTTCATAGTTTCGCATAATCTGCTTTTCGGTACTAAATTTTCTATTGAAGGTTTCCAATATAATGATACACAGGAAGCATGAAGAGCTATATAATTTCGGACGAGAATATTTATGAAAATATCCTCAGAAATATCGAAGATATTGATGATGATATTTTGGAATTTCTAAGTTCGATGGTTGATGGAGAAAAATTTTTCCGCAAGATTTTAACATGACTTCGGAGCAAGATATTCTCTAAAGATTTCATCGGATCCAGAATTACCTGGATTCTTTGAATATAGGGTTTGGTCCTTGTATTTGTCCTTGGTCTCCTCCGTGGTTAGCTCAATCCGTTTTCCAGTTCCAACTTTTCTGAGCTTTTCCAACATACTATTCTTTATCATCAAACTTCCGATGATTAAGGTCGTTTACGGTTGTCTATGGTTTCTGCTGCTTCATTCAGCTTTTTCAACATTTAGAGTATTGATTTGTAGATTGAGTGCTTTTCAGAATTTCAAATGAAAGATCATAATTCTAAGAGATGAATGTTATACATATAACTGTTGATGTAGATATGCTGTGAGTTTTTAAAGTACTGATTGCTGATTCTCGGTAATTGGTATGTCAGTTCTCGTTACAAGATGCGGATGAATACCTGATGAGACTTCAATAGATAAATATAGTGATTTGTCGGAGAGATTTAAACCAAGGAGCAACGAGGTTATTGGTACATCTGCTGGTGATGTGGTGGAATATAAAAGGTTCCCCGGTAACGATAAACGAGCACACATATATATCAAAGTTATAATAAGGTTGTTTCGAACAAAAAGTCGAAGTTGACTTGCTGGAGCTGTAACAAAATTGACTAATTTTGGAAAGGAATTGCAAAGTTATTTTTGGTAATAACAATGCCAAAAAAAAAAAAAAAAAAAAATTTAACACAGATATGTGTTTAACGTTTAGTCAGGTTCCGAGTGTTTTCTGGTGCATAACTATATGCATTAACCTTTTCTTCCGTAGATGAAGTGCGGTTTGTCCATCCTATCGATTGAAGTGTTTTCAAGAATTATGAAAGGTTTGAATCGCAGATTGTAATCGTCAAGATATAAATGAGGTTTAAGATGAAATCAAGTGGCAAACTTTAAAGAATTGTTTAGTTTCATATATTATAATCAATATTTTAATTCATTTTAATTGTCAAACATTATTAGTCCACAGTCGATAGTCCACAGTTAGCAGTGTACAAATAATAATTCATATATAGTTTATTATATAATATTCGAATTAATTAATACGTATCGTGACCCGTATACGTCTCAAACTCGATCACAACTCAAAGTATATATATTATTATAGAATCAACCTCAACCCTGTATAGAGAACTCGATCATTACTGCATATAGAGTGTCTATGGTGATTCCAAATAATATATATAGATGCGTCAATATGATATGTCAAAACCTTGTATACGTGTCCCGATATTTAAAGAGCGTAAAAATAAATAACAGAAATTAAATGATAATAAATAAGGTGCGTAAAGTAAATAACAGAAATTAAATGACGATAATTAAAATTGCGAGAATGTAAATTGCGATAATTAAAATGCGATAAATAAATAAATTGCGATAAATAAATTGCAATAAATAAATGTAATCAGTTAGCTAGAAATAGTTAGCTGGAACAGTTAGCGTGGATTCTTAACAAAGTTTAATATTGTTAATTAGTCTGTTTCTAATAAAAAAATTTTTATTGTGTCCATTATTTCTTCATTATGCCACTTGTTGGATTCTAATAGGTCAAAATCCAAATATGAAATTGAATTTGAATGAAAATAGTTATTCTTTGGTGAACGGATACGTATATCGGTGGTTGTAAGTAGGATAGTAAATGACTATTGAATCGGCTTCGAAGAACGTACAATGTAACTTATTAATGTGAAATTTAAATAGTCCTCGGGTATTACCTACCCGTTAAAATATTTTCACCATTAACAGTTTGTACAAGAGAATTTTTAATTACAATCTTTATGAAAACATATATACATATATATTTTCTTCAGATGTATTCATGGATTTAATGAGTTAATATAATATTAAACTCATTTGCTTTTCGGTTGGAACTAGGATAAATAATCTTTAAAACTTTAGAGATTACATATTCGACATGTCGAACGAAGATCATACTCAAAGTACAGATGATGATATTGAAGCATGGATTGTTAATGGTACTGGTGCTGTTATTGATTGTACTGTTGGTGCCGGTGATGTTGCTAAAGCTGGTACATTTTGCACCATATTCTCCGAATTGATTATTCGAGCGCGAAGCTCGTTGACTTCTTCGATTACTCCGGGATGATTGTTGGTCGGAACGAGCGGATGAATAAGGTTTAGAATCTGAGTTATGATATATTCGTAGCGAGATATTCGAGAAATGAGGGTGAAAATGGTGTTACGAACAGGTTCGCCGGTAAGTGTTTCAGGTTCTTCGTCAAAAGGTGAATTCGGTTAGTGGAAGGGATCGCCTTCTGCGCGTCTCCATTGATTAAGTCGACTACGAATCCATCAGATGAATTGGGGATGGATGATTGGTTGATTCATTCTGGTGATGTTGCTTCCGGAGTTTAGATGACTATCCATTCGGAATAACTGTCGAGATAACTATCGGAATAGCTGTCGGAATCCGAGGGACTCGAACTGGTTGAGGGATTCATCTCGTACGATCAGATGAAGTATTTTTGATAAGAAATAGATTATAGGATGTAGATTAGTACCCTGCAATACATAATTTACATATGCATATATAATACTAAAATCCCATAAGTTACGGAGGAATCTACGGAAGTTGTCAGGCAAAGTTACAGTAACAGATACGCTAAAATATGAATTAGTGGATACGCTAAGATATGAATTTTGTCTATACACTATTCATGCAGTCAATGCAATAAGATGTGTCTAGACTAAGAATAATAAGCAGGTAATTTACTAAGGATGATAAACAAATGATTTCTGACAAAAATGATAAGCAAAACTTTTGACATGCAGACACGGTCGAAGTCCAGACTCATTAATGCATCCTAACGACTTATCAGTTAGACACACTAATGCAGACCCGGTTCACTAAGACCACCGCTCTGATACCAACTCAAAGGACCCGTCCTAATCCATCCGGATGAAATCCATATCGATTATAAACGATTCACAAAAGTTGATTACATCGCGAGGTACTTGACCTCTATATGATACATTTACAAACATTGCATTCGTTTTTGAAAAGACAATCTTTCTTTACAACGAAAATTGACGGCATGCATACCATTTCAGAATATATCCAACTATAATTGACTCGATAATAATCTTGATGAACTCAACGACTCGAATGCAACGTCTTTTGAAATATGCCTTGAATGACTCCAAGTAATGTCTCTAATATGAGCTAATGTACAGCGGAAGATTTCTTTCATACCTGTGAATAAACATGCTTTAAAGTGTCAACCAAAAGGTTGGTGAGTTCATTAGTTTATCATAAATAATCATTTCATAATTTTAATAGACCACAAGATTTCATATTTCCATTTCTCATAAACATACGTCCCATGCATAGAGACAAAATATCATTCATTTAGATTGAACACCTGGTAACCGACATTCACAATATGCATATAAAAATATCCCCATCATTCCGGGATCCTCCTTCGGACATGATATAAATTTCGAAGTACTAAAGCATCCGGTACTTTGGATGGGGCTTGTTGGGCCCGATTGATCTACCTTTAGAGTTCGCATCAATTAGGGTGTCTGTTCCCTAATTCTTAGATTACCAGACTTAATAAAAAGGGGCATATTCGATTTCGATCATTCAACCATATAATGTAGTTTCAATTACTTGTGTCTATTTCGTAAAACAGTTATAAAAACAGCGCATGTATTCTCAGTCCCAAAAATATATATTGCAAAAGCATTTAAAAAGGGATTAATGAAACTCACAATACGATATTTTGTAGTAAAAATATGCATACGACGGAACTGAACAATGCAGGGTTGGCCTCGGATTCACGAACCTATATCATTTATATATATATATATATATATATATATATATATATATATATATATATATATATATATATATATATATATATATTAACACATATAGTTGAAATCGAATAAAATTATATAAATATATATTTATTAATGATATCATTTTATATTAATAACTTGTAGGTTTCATAAATGTATTCATTTTATGTACTTTAATAAATAAATAAAAATAGTTATATTATATGTACTAAGTATAGTTTTATATAATTAATAGTTGTTTGATAATATTAATAATAATACCTAAAAAGTTGTTTCATTTTATAATAATAATAATAATAATAGTATTAATAATAATAATAATAATAATAATAATAATAATGTCACTAAAAATAATACTAATAATAATGGTGATATTAATAATAATAATCCTAATAGTAATACTTTTACTAAAATGATACTTTTCATAATAATGCTAATATTGATAACTTTAGCAATAATGACATTTATAATAATAATGATATTAATAATAAAAATAGTGGTTTTAATCTTAATAATACTACTAATAATAACTTAAATGATAATACTGATAATAATAATTATAATAATGATAATATTAATAATAGTAATAACACTTGCAAAGTACTAATAATCTAATACTAGTAATCATGATAATAATATTAATTTTAGTAGTGATAATAATAATCATAATATTAATGGTAGTAATAATAGAGATTAACATCATAATAATAATAATAATAATAATAATAATAATAATAATAATAATAATAATAATAATAATAATAATAATAATAATAATAATAATAATAACAACAAATAATAATAATAGAAGTAATATACCTTAACAAAACTGAGTTTGGCCCAAGTACTTGACCCAAGTGAAAATTCAAAAATATACCGGCCCAATTAAAATCCACCCGATCCGGTTTATGTTATTTAACCCTAAATCAAAAACAGATCGAGAATTCCCAGCTTCAAAGCATCGTATATCCAGATTAAGATCAAAATAACCTCAATCACAATCTTAGCAGTGTGTTTATCGAAAATTCATGGTGTCGATCCGTCATAGTCTCGGTTCTGGGGTTTTGCTCGTAGACCGTAGCAAGACCAGGAATTTTTGATTATCATTAGGAATTGAGTAACGGAAAGTTGCAGCAAAAATCAATGGATCGAATAGGTCATCGGTTTATCAATCGATCAATAAGTCATCGGTTCATCAATAAATCGGGTAAGTGATTGATTCCTCAATAATCTATTAATTTCTTATTTTTTTTTATTTAAATTTTTTTTTTATAATTTCTGTATAAACAATTGGTAGAACAATATTAATAATTAATGATGTTCTTGATGGTTTGAAAAATGATAATTGAAACAGATGATAAGGTCAGTGGTGTTCCTTTTCGTGGGTTTTGTTCCAAATCAGAAACAAATAGCTGTAAATGATTTCAATTGTTTTTGGTTCGCATAAATGCTCAGGAAGCATAGCAGCAGTTGTAGTAATGGCTAGGATAGCAGAAGTTGTCAATTGAGGGTTGTGGTGGTGGTTATTAGTGGTGATCTATATATTTAAGTAATTTTGGGTGGCTTGAACCTGCATTAGAAAACTTTAACGAGCAATAGCAGGTGACAATTTAAGCTTGGATAAGAATAATTTTAACGTACAAGTTGCAGGGCCTTGTGATGATAGTTTAGTCTTGAACTCGACACAAAATTCAATTAGTTGTAAAAATGGTTTGGTGATTGTTGTTGTCGTTGATTGAAACAGAAAACAGCTTGGCCAATTGGTATAAGAAGTTGGTTTAAATGGGTTTTGTATTGGTTTGGTTTTGCATTAATCGAACAGAAAGAAACAGATAGATACTATTAGCAGCAGCAATAATACGTAGGTGGTTTAAGTTGTTCGAACATTTTATTAAAATAGAAGCTAGGTTGCAGTGAAACAAATAGAAGTTATAACCTTGGTGGTTTATGGTAGTGGTATAGAATTAAAGTGTTAGCATATATTAATGGTTTGATAATGGTTGCAGGTGATTCATTGTTATCGTAGGGTGGTGGAAGAAGGTTGATGCAGGTGTGTTTGAGTGACTTGTGCGAGCAGCAACAATTCAGATTGCAGGTGGGTTTATGGGTTACATCAGAAACAGACATGTCGAGTATAATTTGAAGATGAATGGTTTAGTGATAAGTGGTGGTGTTTGACGAGCTTGAATCAAGAACAAGGAGGAGTAGGTAACCTAATGGAGATGGTGTAAGTCAAAGAGAAAGATGTTTGATTTGGTGGCAGTGTTTCTATCATGCACGCATACCATATATAAATATATAAAGAAGATGGTGGTGGATAGCTGTACATAAAGATGAGATTTGAAAGTAATTTGATATCATCGATTTTGTTTTGTATTGACAATTTTGAGCTTGATTTGTATTTGAGTAGACTAGGAAGGACAGAAAGGAATAGATGTGTAACTACTTTGTACTATATTATATTTAATTAATATTAATAATTGATAAATATATTAGTAATAATAATAATACTAATTAATAATATTTATAATAATACTAATTAACACTAACAATAATAATAATAACATTATTGATAAAAATACTAAAAATGACAATATGATAATATTAATAAAAAAATAATGATAATTTTAATAAATATAATAAGTTTAATAATAATTAGTAATGATGGTAACTATAATAATAATCAAAATCATAATTCTTCAACTAATTCTAATAATATTGATATTAATAGTGATAACAATAATAGTAGTATTGTAACAACTAAAATGTATTGAATTTCATATCTATATATAATGATATAATACATATATTAATATTACTAAAAATAATGAAATCATTAATATAACAACTAATAAAATTTATTTAATATTTATATATTTTATATATATTACAATTAATTATTAATACAAGTCATATATATATTTATATTTATTTATTTTTAAATTTACACTTAATTATTTTGTATCTTATTTTTACTTATTTGAATCAAATGTTTAATTTTTATATTTTATAATTTCAGATTATTATATATATACTTACATTTTCATAATATATACATATACATATTTATTTACAAACAATTGTTCGTGAATCGTCGAAACTGGTAGATGGTTAATCTAATAACATTTCAATGTTTTGAGATTCAATTAAATAGACTTGCTTATCATATCGAAACCATATAAAATTAAGTTTAAATTTGGTCGAAAATTCCCGGGTCATCACATTTAGTATTGGATCAGGAGTAATATCATGGTGCAGCAAGAGACAACCAACTGTATCCTTATCAAGCACTGAAGCAGAATATCTATCGGCAGCATCAGCAACACAAGAAATTACTTGGTTGAAGCAACTAATGGAAGATCTTCATCAATCAACAGATTATCAAGTAAAACTTTTATGCGATAATCTATCAGCTATTCGATTAGCAGAGAATCCAGTCTTCCATGCAAGAACAAAACATACAGAAGTGCACTCTCATTATGTTCGCGAGAAGTTCCTTGAAGGGAAAATCAAGATGATGCCAACAAAGACAGATGAACAGGTTGCAGATATATTCACCAAGAGCCTAAGTAAACAGAAGTTTACAAAATTCAGAGAAGCACTTGGAATGGTCTGCAAGACATCGTTGGAAGAAAATTTGCATTGAGGGAAAGTGTTAAAATACAATGCAAATTTGGTATTAGTAGATGTATATATGTAAAATATCTAGATATTAATATGTATAAGAAAATATCTAGAATTTAGAATATGGTAGGAAAAATCTAGAAATTTGTATTTGATAGGAAAAATCTAGATATTTGTATGTGTAAAAAATATTTAGATATTTATCCATGGAAAAATCTAGTTTCTAGAATGTTCCGTGGGTTATTATAAATATGGGTGATGAGTAGTTCATTTGTGTAAGGTGTGAGTAAGTGAAGTGTGAAGTAGAGAAGAAGTAAGAAGTGAAGAAGAGTTAGAAGTAGAAGTTGTGAAGAAGTAAGAGTGTGAGTTGAGTCCATAATATTGTAATTGTTTCTTTGTATTAATAAAAGTGTTCTTTGTTAAGTTTCCCGGTTAAGCTTTAGTTCGTGTTTGAGTTCTTAGTGCACTTGTGTTATTTTTATTATATGGTCGGCTCTGCCGCCTAAGTGATATATGGTCGGTTATACCGCCTGAATGATATATGGTCGACACTCTCGCCTAAATATTATTGTGCACTAAGGATTTATAAAATTAAAGGTTAACCAACGTCAAAGTGTTGGTCTAGTGAGTGAGTTTAACCTAGGTCCTCTATAGTGGGTGTGTTGGGCTAGTCGAAGCTTTCAACAAAAGCTCTAGTAACTCTGTTTTGATTTTTATTTCTTTCAGCTATGTAGTTAGCTAGCACGACAAATCTATCTACAAACATTGATGGAATACAAGATTAATGAATCATTATGTAACTCGTACTTCACTTTACAAGAAGGCCAAGTTCATACATAAATCTAATCCATTAAAGATTAAAAATTAGATTAAGTTCCAGCACTCTATATATGTAAAAATTTACATAACCTTAGCTTAACCAGTGAATTACAAGTAAGCAAATTGAAACCCACATTTATGCACCATAAAATGAGTCGAGTTCACTAACCTCACCTCACCTCCATAGGAACTTTTCATGCATAATTATTAGCTAAAAGAGAACAATACGTTTTGGTACTGTAGACGACTTTGTAAGGATCTTAAAATCGTTCTAGACTTGATCTAAGGGCGGAACACAATAGAACAAGTGTCAATCGAATAACGGGTCGTTTCAGGGTCGAATGAATCAAACCTAGGCTATAACCTAGATTAGAATGACTCCTAGATGTGTTTTTCGGTGGGTGTTAGGGTTTGGGAACGACTGGTACGGATTAGGGTTAATAGAATGAGTAACCTAACAATGAAGGCACAAATTCGTATATATATATTGTCCCAGACACAGTTGGTCGACTGTATGGACTCAGTCGGTCGACTGAGTTGACAGTTTAACTATTGTTATAAAACGTTAACGCACATACACATATAAGTTCAATAGTCACAGTTACAATATTGATCGTTATTACATGACTGAATTTAAATATAAACGTTCTTTGAACTAGAGATTACAAATATGCACCAACAGTTACAACCACAAGATAGCCGGGTCAGGAGGCTTAAGTTAATGGGTCAAAATGAATTTAGGTAGAAACTCGTAATTTTATATAAGTACAGGCTGTACAGCTTATAATGGGTGGGATTGGGTTAATTAGATTGATACGCAAACATTTTTGGGTCTCTTTTAGGCAGTTTGAACCGGCCACTTCACAAGCTCTTACAAACATCACAATTCATCATATCATATTAGTTAACATTGAAAATATTAAAAAAAAAAAAAAAAAAAAAAAAAAAAAAAAGATTATACACACACAATAATAATCTCTTAAAAAAGTTGCATTCAATATTACTAATGAAAAAGCACATTCATATCTAACTATTAATCTTACGTTGCCATCTCTTCTTCACTATATGAAGATATACTTTTCTTTCAAATAGCAGATAAAACCTCCTCAGAACTCGAAATCAATGGAACTTCCATATTATCACGCATAATCTTATACGTATATTGATCCGTGTACGACGACATTGTTTTAGCCCTTATGACAATTCTCACCTTCACGCCAATCTTAAAAATACCAATTTTACTTTCCGATTCATAAACCAACTTCTCATCTGCATGAATCAATTGCAATACTCGTTCCCCTCTTAATACCACATTCATAAGACTTTTCTCCTGATTAGCCTGTAATAAAAACACGTCCGGCATCTCTTTCGTCCCCAATTGTTGGCCTTGATACATCAACTCGGCATCAATTTTATCAAATTGTATGCCCACTCTGCTGTAAGGGTTTCTAAAAGTGATCTTAGTCGCAGCGTAAAAGTACAACGTGTTGTTTGTTGGCGAGAGCATGAATCGAGTGAGAGTGACGTCATGAACATCAACTCCTGGAATGGTATCGGATGTGATCGCGTTGAAGATCACTGTGAAGATCACAAGGTAGATAAAAAGGATCAAAAATAAGATCAAAAAGAGAATCGCCAAAAAAAACAGGCATACAAGAATTGCTCCCCACCAAGGGAGTTCACTTTGAGAATTTTGGACGTTGTTGGTGTTTTGCTGGACAGGATGAACGTCGATGACTGTTTCATCCGGTATCGATGACGTCATGATTAGAATTGGTGAGATTGAATAGTAGGGTTTTAGGTCTATGAGTAAGTTGAAGTAAACTTATAGATACTACGGTGTGTGTATATTGGTTAACCTAGTTAGTTACGGAGTAGTTTGTTAAGCCCACAAACCCCATATAGATCATTATACTCCTTATTGGTTAACCTAGTTAAACTTATTGGGCTAAGCCCACTTAACGTATTTTACTTATATGAATTTTTTGTTGATAACCGGCTATCCTTTATTAATCCTTCCTTAAGAATTATAGCTATGCATAAAGGGTTGTATCTTTAGATGGTTGAGGAACGATTATTTATAGATAGTGAGTAGTTACTGTCATTGTACAAACAAATTAGGTGTGTTTGAATTGTTTAACGTTTATGGCCACTATAGTAAAGTACTACTTTTATTTACCCGGCCTTGATATACTCAATGTCGAGTTTATGCCAAATACCTAGTTAGCATAGTATCATGAGTGGATTTTAAAACCTTTTGACCTATCGCTTCCTCTTCTATTTACTTATTTGACCACCCTAAAACCCAGTGAAATCTTAAAACTTAATAATACTCTAACGCACCATAAGCGTACAATTATTGAACTTTATTTTTTAAGAAAACGAAAAACTTATATTCAACCTAGGCCTTTCACTAAAGATGAAAGAGTCCATCAAAGATACAAGACAAACATAGCCCCGAACCATCTCGTATCTAAAAGGAAAAACAAAACAAACCTCTCACTATCCAACCTAACAAATACTATCTAGAAGCGAGCCTAAACACAAGGGGTCGATCAGACCAACAACCTAAAGAACCAACTAACCTAGCAACATGACCGGGCCGTTAGTTTTTGGGGTCCCTTGCCAAATCACATGCAAGCACTAAACACGAAACTTTAGGTATCGTTGTTTTTGTATATGTGTTTAGTGAGAATTTTTGTATATAATCTTTTACTTTTAATACATCATCTACCTATTTTGTTCTTTAAATGGAGTTTGAGTGACAAAAGTTTAAAGTTGATACTTTCTATTAATTTTATATATTACTTTGGAGAAGTGGTAGTTTTATAAAATATTTTCCGCGTCAAAAATGTTGTTTATAATTTGTAGTCTAATAAATATGGTACAACTACCTATTATAAAATGAGGTCAAATAATAGAACACTTTACAATTGAGGGGGTGAAATGTAACTAACGAGTTTAACAAGAAGCAGTGAAGCACTTTAAGAAAAAGATAAATAAATTGTAAAAAACATACCGTGTAAGGTTGACATTAAAGTATATAATTATTATATACCATGGTAAAAAGTGACAGAACAATCACAAATAGTTACATGTTTATATAAGTAGGTAAAAGTTGAAAATGTGGTAATTTGCCTTGCTCTTTCATTCATTAGAATAGAATATATATACAAGTACAATGCTTATCAAATATGGAAAATATATTACATTCAATATAAATATAAATGATATGCCACTTATTCTACAACTCATACTAGCTGGCACAATAATTATCCGTTAACATCCCCCGCAGTTAGAGCGGGAGTAAAACGAACGCTCAAACTGGAGCAAAACTCATCAAATAAAGCTGTAGGGAGACCTTTGGTGAAGATATCTGCATACTGATAACGTGATGGCACATGAAGAACATGGACTTGCCCTTGAGCAACAAGATCCCGAACGAAGTGTATGTCAATCTCAATATGCTTGGTTCGCTGATGTTGGACCGAGTTCGATGACATGTAGACAGAACTGACATTGTCACAATAAACAAGTGTAGCGGAGAATAGAGGACAATGAAGCTCCCGAAGTAGGTTACGAATCCAACATGTTTCTGCAACAGCGTTGGCAACACCGCGATATTCAGCCTCTGCACTGGATCGTGAAGGAGTGGGCTGATGTTTAGATGACCAAGATAACAGGTTGTTGCCAAGAAACACACAATACCCGGATGTCGAGCGGCGAGTAGTGTGAAATGTCCCGTTCTTATTGATTAAAAACGTTCCATATTAATTGATTTCGTTGCGAGGTTTTGACCTCTATATGAGATGTTTTTCAAAGACTGCATTCATTTTAAAACAAACCATAACCTTTATTTCATCAATAAAGGTTTAAAAAGCTTTACGTAGATTATCAAATAATGATAATCTAAAATATCCTGTTTACACACGACCATTACATAATGGTTTACAATACAAATATGTTACAACAAAATAAGTTTCTTGAATGCAGTTTTTACACAATATCATACAAGCATGGACTCCAAATCTTGTCCTTATTTTAGTATGCAACAGCGGAAGCTCTTAGTATTCACCTGAGAATAAACATGCTTTAAACGTCAACAAAAATGTTGGTGAGTTATAGGTTTAACCTATATATATCAAATCGTAACAATAGACCACAAGATTTCATATTTCAATACACATCCCATACATAGAGATAAAAATCATTCATATGGTGAACACCTGGTAACCGACATTAACAAGATGCATATATAAGAATATCCCCATCATTCCGGGACACCCTTCGGATATGATATAAATTTCGAAGTACTAAAGCATCCGGTACTTTGGATGGGGTTTGTTAGGCCCAATTGATCTATCTTTAGGATTCGCGTCAATTAGGGTGTCTGTTCCCTAATTCTTAGATTACCAGACTTAATAAAAAGGGGCATATTCGATTTCGATAATTCAACCATAAAATGTAGTTTCACGTACTTGTGTCTATTTTGTAAATCATTTATAAAACCTGCATGTATTCTCATCCCAAAAATATTAGATTTTAAAAGTGGGACTATAACTCACTTTCACAGATTTTTACTTCATCGGGAAGTAAGACTTGGCCACTGGTTGATTCACGAACATATAACAATATATACATATATATCAAAGTATGTTCAAAATATATTTACAACGCTTTTAATATATTTTGATGTTTTAAGTTTATTAAGTCAGCTGTCCTCGTTAGTAACCTACAACTAGTTGTCCACGGTTAGATGTACAGAAATAAATCGATAAATATTATCTTGAATCAATCCACGACCCAGTGTATACGTATCTCAGTATTGATCACAACTCAAACTATATATATTTTGGAATCAACCTCAACCCTGTATAGCTAACTCCAACATTCACATATAGAGTGTTTATGGTTGTTCCGAAATATATATAGATGTGTCGACATGATAGGTCGAAACATGGTATACGTGTCTATGGTATCTCAAGATTACATAATATACAATACAAGTTGATTAAGTTATGGTTGGAATAGATTTGTTACCAATTTTCACGTAGCTAAAATGAGAAAAATTATCCAATCTTGTTTTACCCATAACTTCTTCATTTTAAATCTGTTTTGAGTGAATCAAATTGCTATGGTTTCATATTGAACTCTATTTTATGAATCTAAACAGAAAAAGTATAGATTTATAGTCGGAAAAATAAGTTACAAGTCGTTTTTGTAAAGGTAGTCATTTCAGTCGAAAGAACGACGTCTAGATGACCATTTTAGAAAACATACTTCCACTTTGAGTTTAACCATAATTTTTGGATATAGTTTCATGTTCATAATAAAAATCATTTTCTCAGAATAACAACTTTTAAATCAAAGTTTATCATAGTTTTTAATTAACTAACCCAAAACAGCCCGCGGTGTTACTACGACGGCATAAATCCGGTTTTACGGTGTTTTTCGTGTTTCCAGGTTTTAAATCATTAAGTTAGCATATCATATAGATATAGAATATGTGTTTAGTTGATTTTAAAAGTCAAGTTAGAAGGATTAACTTTTATTTGCGAACAAGTTTAGAATTAACTAAACTATGTTTTAGTGATTACAAGTTTAAACCTTCGAATAAGATAGCTTTATATGTATGAATCGAATGATGTTATGAACATCATTACTACCTCAAGTTCCTTGGATAAATCTACTGGAAATGAGAAAAATAGATCTAGCTTCAAAGGATCCTTGGATGGCTTGAAAGTTCTTGAAGCAGAATCATGACACGGAAACAATTTCAAGTAAGATTTCCACTCGAAATAAGATTGTTATAGTTATAGAAATTGAATTAAAGTTTGAATATGATTATTACCTTGTATTAGAAAGATAACCTGTTGTAAGTAAAAAAGGTTTCTTGATCTTGGATGATTACTTGGAATGGATTTAGAAAACTTGGAAGTAAACTTGCAATCTTGGAAGTATTCTTGATTTTATGAAACTAGAACTTTTGGAATTTATGAAGAACACTTAGAACTTGAAGATAGAACTTGAGAGAGATCAATTAGATGAAGAAAATTGAAGAATGAAAGTGTTTGTAGGTGTTTTTGGTCGTTGGTGTATGGATTAGATATAAAGGATATGTAATTTTGTTTTCATGTAAATAAGTCATGAATGATTACTCATATTTTTGTAATTTTATGAGATATTTCATGCTAGTTGCCAAATGATGGTTCCCACATGTGTTAGGTGACTCACATGGGCTCCTAAGAGTTGATCATTGGAGTGTATATACCAATAGTACATACATCTAAAAGCTGTGTATTGTACGAGTACGAATACGGGTGCAAACGAGTAGAATTGTTGATGAAACTGAACGAGGATGTAATTGTAAGTATTTTTGTTAAGTAGAAGTATCTTGATAAGTTTATTGAAGTCTTTCAAAAGTGTACAAATACATATTAAAACACTACATGTATATACATTTTAACTGAGTCGTTAAGTCATCGTTAGTCGTTACATGTAAGTGTTGTTTTGAAACCTTTAGGTTAACGATCTTGTTAAATGTTGTTAACCCAATGTTTATAATATCAAATGAGATTTTAAATTATTATATTATCATGATATTATCATGTATGAATATCTCTTAATATGATATATATACATTAAATGTCTTTACAACGATAATCGTTACATATATGTCTCGTTTAAAAATCATTAAGTTAGTAGTCTTGTTTTTACATATGTAGTTCATTGTTAATATACTTAATGATATGTTTACTTATCATAGTATCATGTTAACTATATATATATCCATATATATGTCATCATATAGTTTTTACAAGTTTTAACGTTCGTGAATCACCGGTCAACTTGGGTGGTCAATTGTCTATATGAAACATATTTCAATTAATCAAGTCTTAACAAGTTTGATTGCTTAACATGTTGGAAACACTTAATCATGTAAATATAAATTTCATTTAATATATATAAACATGGAAAAGTTCGGGTCACTACAGTACCTACCCGTTAAATAAATTTCGTCCCGAAATTTTAAGCTGTTGAAAGTGTTGACGAATCTTCTAGAAATAGATACGGGTATTTCTTCTTCATCTGATCTTCATGCTCCCAGGTGAACTCGAGTCCTCTACAAGCATTCCATCGAACCTTAACAATCGGTATCTTGTTTTGTTTAAGTCTCTTAACCTCACGATCCATTATTTCGACGGGTTCTTCAATGAATTGAAGTTTTTAATTGATTTGGATTTCATCCAATGGAATAGTGAGATCTTCTTTAGCAAAACATTTCTTCAAATTTGAGACGTGGAAAGTGTTATGTACAGCCGCGAGTTGTTGAGGTAGCTCCAGTTGGTAAGCTACTGATCCGACACGATCTATAATCTTGAATGGTCCAATGTACCTTGGATTTAGTTTCCCCCGTTTACCAAATCGAACAACGCCTTTCCAAGGTGAAACCTTAAGCATGAACATTTCTCCAATTTCAAACTCTATATCTTTTCTTTTACTGTCCGCGTAGCTCTTTTGTTGACTCTGGGCAGTTTTCAATCTTTGTTGAATTTGGATGATTTTCTCGGTAGTTTCTTGTATTATCTCCTGACCCGTAATCTGTCTATCCCCCACTTCATTCCAAAAAATCGGAGACCTGCACTTTCTACCATAAAGTGCCTCAAACGGCGCCATCTCAATACTAGAATGATAACTGTTGTTGTAGAAAAATTCTGCTAACGGTAGGTGTTGATCCCAACTGTTTCCGAAATCAATAACACATGCTCGTAGCATGTCTTCAAGCGTTTGTATCGTCTTTTCGCTCTGCCCATCAGTTTGTGAATGATAGGCAGCACTCATGTCTAGACGAGTTCCTAATGCTTGCTGTAATGTCTGCCAGAATCTTGAAATAAATCTGCCATCCCTACCAGAGATAATAGAGATTGGTATTCCATGTCTGGAGACGACTTCCTTCAAATACAGTCGTGCTAACTTATCCATCTTGTTATCTTCTCTTATTGGCAGGAAGTGTGCTGACTTGGTGAGACGATCAACTATTACCCAAATAGTATCATAACCACTTGCAGTCCTTGGCAATTTAGTAATGAAATCCATGGTAATGTTTTCCCATTTCCATTCCGGGATTTCAGGTTGTTGTAGTAGACCTGATGGTTTCTGATGTTCAGCTTTGACCTTAGAACACGTCAAACATTCTCCTACATATTTAGCAATATTGGCTTTCATACCTGGCCACCAAAAATGTTTCTTAAGATCCTTGTACATCTTCCCCGTTCCAGGATGTATTGAGTATCTGGTTTTATGAGCTTCTCTAAGTACCATTTCTCTCATATCTCCAAATTTTGGTACCCAAATTCTTTCAGCCCTATACCGGGTTCCGTCTTCCTGAATATTAAGATGCTTCTCCGATCCTTTGGGTATTTCATCCTTTAAATTTCCCTCTTTTAAAACTCCTTGTTGCGCCTCCTTTATTTGAGTAGTAAGGTTATTGTGAATCATTATATTCATAGATTTTACTCGAATGGGTTCTCTGTCCTTCTTGCTCAAGGCGTCGGCTACCACATTTGCCTTCCCCGGGTGGTAACGAATCTCAAAGTCGTAATCATTCAACAATTCAATCCACCTACGCTGCCTCATATTCAGTTGTTTCTGATTAAATATGTGTTGAAGACTTTTGTGGTCGGTATATATAATACTTTTGACCCCATATAAGTAGTGCCTCCAAGTCTTTAATGCAAAAACAACCGCGCCTAATTCCAAATCATGCGTCGTATAATTTTGTTCGTGAATCTTCAATTGTCTAGACGCATAAGCAATCACCTTCATTCGTTGCATTAATACACAACCGAGACCTTGCTTTGATGCGTCACAATAAATCACAAAATCATCATTCCCTTCAGGCAATGACAATATAGGTGCCGTAGTTAGCTTTTTCTTCAATAACTGAAACGCTTTCTCTTGTTCATCCTTCCATTCAAATTTCTTCCCTTTATGCGTTAATGCAGTCAAGGGTTTTGCTATTCTGGAAAAGTCTTGGATGAACCTTCTGTAGTAACCAGCTAGTCCTAAAAACTGGCGTATGTGTTTCGAAGTTTTCGGGGTTTCCCACTTTTCAACAGTTTCTATCTTTGCCGGATCCACCTTAATACCTTCTTTGTTTATTATGTGACCGAGGAATTGAACTTCTTCCAACCAAAATGTACACTTTGAAAATTTAGCGTACAATTCTTCCTTCCGCAATACTTCTAACACCTTTCTCAAATGTTCACCGTGTTCTTGGTCATTCTTTGAGTAAATAAGTATGTCATCAATGAAAACAATGACAAACTTGTCAAGGTATGGTCCACACACTCGGTTCATAAGGTCCATGAACACAGCTGGTGCATTAGTTAAACCAAATGGCATGACCATAAACTCGTAATGACCATAACGTGTTCTGAAAGCAGTCTTTGGAATATCATCTTTTTTCACCCGCATTTGATGATACCCGGAACGTAAGCCAATCTTTGAATAAACAGACGAGCCTTGTAGTTGATCAAATAAGTCATCAATTCTTGGTAGTGGGTAGCGGTTCTTGATGGTAAGTTTGTTCAACTCTCGGTAGTCGATACACAACCTGAATGTACCATCTTTCTTCTTGACAAACAAAACAGGAGCTCCCCACGGTGATGTGCTTGGTCGAATGAAACCACGCTCTAAAAGTTCTTGTAATTGGCTTTGCAGTTCTTTCATCTCGCTGGGTGCGAGTCTGTAAGGAGCACGAGCTATTGGTGCAGCTCCTGGTACAAGATCTATTTGAAATTCAACGGATCGATGTGGGGGTAATCCCGGTAATTCTTTCGGAAATACATCGGAAAATTCTTTTGCAATGGGAACATCATTGATGCTCTTTTCTTCAGTTTGTACTTTCTCGACGTGTGCTAGAACAGCATAGCAACCTTTTCTTATTAGTTTTTGTGCCTTCAAATTACTAATAAGATGTAGCTTCATGTTGCCCTTTTCTCCGTACACCATTAAGGGTTTTCCTTCTTCTCGTACAATGCGAATTGCATTTTTATAACATACGATCTTTGCTTTCACCTTCTTCAGCCAGTCCATGCCCACTATTACATCAAAACTCCCTAACTCTACTGGTATCAAATCAATCTTAAATATTTCGCTACCCAGTTTAATTTCTCGATTCCGGCATATATTATCTGCTGAAATTAATTTACCGTTTGCTAATTCGAGTAAAAATTTACTATCCAACGGCTTCAATGGACAACTTAATTTAGCACAAAAATCTCTAGTCATATAGCTTCTATCCGCACCCGAATCAAATAAAACGTAACCAGATTTATTGTCAATAAGAAACGTACCCGTAATAAGCTCTGGGTCTTCCTGTGCCTCTGCCGCATTAATATTGAAAACTCTTCCGCGGCCTTGTCCATTCGTGTTCTCCTGGTTCGGGCAATTTCTAATAATGTGACCCGGTTTTCCACATTTATAACAAACTACATTGGCATAACTTGCTCCGACACTACTTGCTCCGCCATTACTCGTTCCGACACCATTTGTTCCTTTCTTTCTGTTAACCCCTGGTCCGTAGACCTCACACTTCGCCGCGCTATGACCATTTCTTTTACACTTGTTGCAAAATTTGGTGCAGAACCCCGAGTGATACTTTTCACACCTTTGGCATAGCTGCTTCTGATTGTTGGTTTTGTTGCGGTTGTTATTGTTGTTGGGATGATTGTTGTAGTTGCTGTTGTTATTGTTGTTGTTGTTGTTATTGTTGTTGTTGTTGTTGGGCCGTTTGTTGTAGTTGCGATTGATGTTGCGATTGTTGGGATAATTATTGTGATTATTATTGTAATTGCTGTTGTTGTTGTATTGGTGATTCTTATCACCGTTTTCCTCCCACTTTCTTTTGACTTGCTTCACATTGGCCTCTTCAGCCGTCTGTTCTTTAATTCTTTCCTCAATCTGGTTCACTAGTTTGTGAGCCATTCTACATGCCTGTTGTATGGAGGCGGGATCGTGTGAACTTATATCTTCTTGGATTCTTTCCGGTAATCCTTTCACAAACGCGTCGATCTTCTCTTCCTCATCTTCGAACGCTCTCGGACACAATAGGCACAATTCTGTGAATCGTCTTTCGTACGTGGTAATATCAAATCCTTGGGTTCGTAACCCTCTAAGTTCTGTCTTGAGCTTATTGACCTCGGTTCTGGGACGGTACTTCTCGTTCATCAAGTGCTTGAATGCTGACCACGGTAGTGCGTACGCATCATCTTGTCCCACTTGCTCTAGACAGGTATTCCACCATGTTAACGCAGAACCTGTGAAGGTATGCGTAGCGTACTTCACTTTGTCCTCTTCAGTACACTTACTTATGGCAAACACCGATTCGACCTTCTCGGTCCACCGTTTCAATCCGATCAGTCTTTCGGTTCCATCAAATTCCAAAGGTTTGCAGGTAGTGAATTCTTTGTAGGTGCATCCTACATGATTTCCTGTACTGCTAGATCCAAGGTTATTGTTGGTATGTAGCGCAGCCTGTACTGCGGCTATGTTTGAAGCTAGAAAATTACGGAATTCCTCTTCATTCATATTCACGGTGTGTCGAGTAGTCGGTGCCATTTCCTTCAAAATAGTCAAATGGAACAAGTTAATCATACATAATATTAAGAGTAGTTAATAGTATTTCGTAGCATAATATGAACTCATTTATAAAAGCTTTTTCTTCATATTAGCGTTTTATAAGTTTAAATTCGGGTAGTACCTACCCGTTAAGTTCATACTTAGTAGCTAATATACAATTCAACTACTACAATTCTATATGAAAAACTGATTATAATAATATTTCGCGTTCAAACTTTTATACAATATTTTACAAACTTACAATACCGCTTATTTTACATAAAGCATGAAATATAGCACACAATAACTTTGATACAAGATAGTTATGAAGATAATTCTAGCTAGTACACAAGTCGTTCAGCAAAGGCAATAAAGACACGTAATTCATACGTCCAGAAACAAGTCATGCATTCTGGTTTTACTAGGACTACTTCCCATCCTTGGTCCTGTGGAACATAACCGTTATGGCCGTTGATAAGACAGCGTGTTGTAACGTCGTCAAAGGGACGAGGGTTACGTAATGACCAACAGTCTCGTAATAACCTAAAAACCTCATTTCTTACCCCAATTACCGACTCCGTCACTTGTGAGAACGTTTTGTTTAATAGTTGTAGCCCGATGTTCTTTTTCTCACTTTGGTGAGAAGCGAACATTACTAACCCGTAAGCATAGCATGCTTCTTTGTGTTGCATGTTAGCCGCTTTTTCTAAATCATGAAGTCCTATATTCGGATACATTGAGTCAAAATAATTTCTTAACCCGTTGCGTAAAATAGCATTTGGGTTCCCCGCAATATATGCGTCAAAGTAAACACATCGTAACTTATGGGTTTCCCAATGTGATATCCCCCATCTTTCAAACGAAAGTCTCTTATAAACCAAGACATTCTTGGAACGTTCTTCGAATGTCTTACAAACTGATTTCGCCGTAAATAGTTGTGCCGAAGAATTCTGACCGACTCTAGACAAGATTTCATCAATCATGTCTCCGGGTAGGTCTCTTAAAATATTGGGTTGTCTATCCATTTTTGTGTTTTTATACTGTAAAATAGACAAGAGTTAGATTCATAAAAAAAATATACTTATTAATACAAGCAATTTTTACATATATCATAAAGCATAAGCACACTATATTACATATATTACACCACACGAATACAACTATCTTATTCCGACTCGCTCGTTTCTTCTTCTTCGGTTTTGGTTCGTTTTGCCAAGTTTCTAGGGATATATGATGTTTCCCTAATACGAGCTGTCGTTTTCCACAACGGTTTAGAAAAAACTGGTGGTTTAGAGGTTCCCGGGTCATTGTTACAACTTAAGGGCTTCGGGGGTTGACGATACATATAAAGTTCATCGGGGTTGGAATTAGATTTCTCTATTTTTATGCCCTTTCCCTTATTATTATTTTTTTCCTTTTTAAATTCAGTTGGGGTAATTTCTATAACATCATCGAAATTCTCGTCGGAATCCGATTCATCGGAGAATTGGTAATCCTCCCAATATTTTGCTTCCTTGGCGGAAACACCATTGACCATAATTAACCTTGGTCGGTTGGTTGAGGATTTTCTTTTACTTAACCGTTTTATTATTTCCCCCACCGGTACTATTTCTTCATCCGGTTCCGATTCTTCTTCCGGTTCCGATTCTTCTTCCGGTTCCTCTTCGGGAACTTGTGAATCAGTCCACGAATCATTCCAATTTACATTTGACTCTTCATTATTATTAGGTGAGTCAATGGGACATGTTCTAGAGGTAGACATCTATCACATAATATCAAACGCGTTAAGAGATTAATATATCACATAATATTCACATGTTAAAAATATATAGTTTCCAACAAAATTTGTTAAGCAATCATTTTTCAAGTAAACACGGTCGAAGTCCAGACTCACTAATGCATCCTAACAAACTCGATAAGACACACTAATGCAAAATTCTGGTTCTCTAAGACCAACGCTCGGATACCAACTGAAATGTCCCGTTCTTATTGATTAAAAACGTTCCATATTAATTGATTTCGTTGCGAGGTTTTGACCTCTATATGAGACGTTTTTCAAAGACTGCATTCATTTTAAAACAAACCATAACCTTTATTTCATCAATAAAGGTTTAAAAAGCTTTACGTAGATTATCAAATAATGATAATCTAAAATATCTTGTTTACACACGACCATTACATAATGGTTTACAATACAAATATGTTACAACAAAATAAGTTTCTTGAATGCAGTTTTTACACAATATCATACAAGCATGGACTCCAAATCTTGTCCTTATTTTAGTATGCAACAGCGGAAGCTCTTAGTATTCACCTGAGAATAAACATGCTTTAAACGTCAACAAAAATGTTGGTGAGTTATAGGTTTAACCTATATATATCAAATCGTAACAATAGACCACAAGATTTCATATTTCAATACACATCCCATACATAGAGATAAAAATCATTCATATGGTGAACACCTGGTAACCGACATTAACAAGATGCATATATAAGAATATCCCCATCATTCCGGGACACCCTTCGGATATGATATAAATTTCGAAGTACTAAAGCATCCGGTACTTTGGATGGGGTTTGTTAGGCCCAATAGATCTATCTTTAGGATTCACGTCAATTAGGGTGTCTGTTCCCTAATTCTTAGATTACCAGACTTAATAAAAAGGGGCATATTCGATTTCGATAATTCAACTATAGAATGTAGTTTCACGTACTTGTGTCTATTTTGTAAATCATTTATAAAACCTGCATGTATTCTCATCCCAAAAATATTAGATTTTAAAAGTGGGACTATAACTCACTTTCACAGATTTTTACTTCGTCGGGAAGTAAGACTTGGCCACTGGTTGATTCACGAACCTATAACAATATATACATATATATCAAAGTATGTTCAAAATATATTTACAACGCTTTTAATATATTTTGATGTTTTAAGTTTATTAAGTCAGCTGTCCTCGTTAGTAACCTACAACTAGTTGTCCACAGTTAGATGTACAGAAATAAATCGATAAATATTATCTTGAATCAATCCACGACCCAGTGTATACGTATCTCAGTTGTAACGACCCTGGAATTTACAACATTTATTTATTAATAATTATTATTATTAATACGTGTGATTAAACGAATGTATGTTATTACATTTACATGTTGCTTTAATTGCCCGTACTTGAACTTTAAATGCCCGAAACGTCTTTGTGACACCCGGAACTTGCACGAATAATATTTTAAGGTATTATTTACATTCATGATTAATTTTATTAATCATTTTAATTAACTAAGATGGTTAGTTAATTACTTGGGCTTAAGTTGGACTTATTTGGATTATTTGCAACTTGGGCTTTAATTAGTGTAATGGACTCTTGAATAAGACTCACAAGCCCACCCTACTTCTTTTAATGGACATTAAGCCCACTCTTGCATACTTGTAAGTATCATTTAAACATAAACTAACTAGTTACTTGCTTAAGGAATCTAGTTGCCTTATAATCCCCATGAAATCAACTCTTATATCCACCTTTATGAACTTTACATGCTAATAACCATTAAACTTAACCTCTCCCCCTCTCTATTCAGCTGAATGCCGAGATTTTGATGCCCATATGGGGTGTTTTGGTTTCCATTTTTCATTCACAACTTACATACAACACTCTCTCAAAAACACACACACATTACTAGCAATTATCCCTCTTTCCTTTCTCTCTCAAGTTCTTTGTTCTTGCAAGTAAGTTAAAGACTTTTTTCTTTCTTCTTTGTCTAAACAAAACCGTGGGCCTTGAGCCCTTTGATCATCATCATGATTTGTTGTTTTAATCTTTGTTTACAAGTGTTGATTTCTAGTTACTTGTTACTTACTTTCAAGCTTTCAAGAAGCAAACTTTTTAGTTTGATTTCTTCATGTATATCTTGTATTTAACAAGAACATCAAGAACATAATCTCTCTAGTTATGTTCTACATATTTTGTTTCAAAGAATTGAAGTTCATAGTTGTATAAACTCTTTACTTGTAGTTCTTGAAGTAACTTTGAAGTTACTTCACTTAAAGATCAACTTGGTTGAATCTTTAAAAGTAAGAGCAACTATGAATCATCTTCTTGTTTAGATTAGCTTTCTACTTTATTTATTTCAAAGATTTAAAGTTTATAATCTTTAATTTTTGTTACTTGTGTTCTTGTTTGTTGTATGTTACTAGAATACCACCTTCATGGTTGGTTTAGGCTTATCTTTCATTTTCTTTATTTCTTATTGTTAAGTTGCTTACTAAACATTTGAACAAGGACATGAAACCAACAAGAGCTTACACTTTGGTGCAAGCATCATGGATCCAACACTTGGTTGTGATCTTTCTTAGTGTTCATGAACTTGTTCATAAACTTACATGTAACCTTGGTTCATCAAACACTTACAACACTTGCACTTGAGTTATGATGGACAAACCTTGGTCAAAATGATGTTAACACATCAACGAGTTGTACACTTGAAGCTATACGCATCAAGGATGAGAACCGTGATGAACATCAAGCACCGAGACAACCGGAACTCTCCAAAACCCACTGTTCTGTCCAAAACCTACTGACCTGATGCTTCTGGAACAGACCAGCAGACCTGGGCTGTTCTAACCTTGATTTTTAGATAGAACTTTTCGAGTAGATAACTTTTCATATAGGACTCGTCTTAATCCGAGTTACGGTTTAGGATTTATGGCCCTCCGATCGTTACCATGTCCTTTAACGTTGTGCAGAAATTTCTGACCTACTCGCACTTAGACCGTCGCCACGGTCAAACCAAGACGAGTTTGCTTCTGTAAATTTTACCACACTTAAGGGACTCATAGACGGAGCCATGACCACCGGTCTCACCTTAATTCAGTAAGGGTAGAGGCCGTGGTGACTGACCAAAGTCAGCCTTTGTTTTAAACGACTTTCATAAACGAGTCTTACTTGTTACCTTTTGTTTAATGATGATTGACGATGACCCTTATGACCTTAATTACGTACTTGTAAACCTTTTGAGACGACTTATTGACTTAGTGCTATTTGACTTAGGTTGAGGACGTTTGGACCGTTACTTGCACACCACTTTCCGACTACTACCTTACCATTACTACTAATCATTGTGAGTTATAGCATTCCCTTTTTACTTTAACTTATTTTGGGAACTGAGAATGCATGCGGATTTTATGTTTTACATACTAGGCACGAGTACTTAAACTTTATATATGTGTGGGTTATATAACGGCAGAAACATTCCCTTTAGCTCGGTAACGTTTAATCATTGGTTTTTGAACCGTGAACGCGAATCTTAGATATGGATCCATAGGGTTTGACATCCCCACTCGGGCTAGTAGCGCTAGCATTTAACGAGTGTTTAATACTTCGAGGTTATACGCACTTGCCAAGTGCACTTTAAGGGGGTACATTAAACGTTAAGTTAGTTACCGGGTGCCCACGGTTAAGCATATACTTTTACATACTTTTGAAACGCTCGTTGTAGCACTGAAATCTCGTGGCCTACTTACATTACTGTTATACTTAAACTATAGCTCACCAACCTTTGTGTTGACCTTTTTAAGCATGTATTTTCTCAGGTGCTTGAAGTCGCTTCCGCTATCTTACTAGTCGTGCTGTAGAACCCGCTGCCTAGAGTTGTTATCGCATGACTACTTATGTTGCATTCACACTTTTTACTTATGAACTTATGTTATGTAACGACCATTATGGTCACGTACACTTATTTAATGCTTCTACTTAGCGAAGAATACTTTTGATTTGTAAAACAATTGACGTATGTTATGACGTCACTTTTATTTATGAATGTAAACTCTGTTTTGAAAACGCATATAGTACTTAACCTTGTAATGATCCTGTTGTTGATGGTCCGTACATGATGATTTAGTACGGGGCGTCACATTTGGTATCAGAGCATTGGTTGTAGGGAATTAGGATGCATTAGTGAGTCTAAGACCGACCCGAGTAGGATTCACTAATAGGGCTAATCTACAACTTGTTAGTTTACTTGTTTCCGCTGAACTTACTGCATGCTGCTGCTTACTGTTACTGCTATATGCCGTATGCTACTACATGATTTCACTACTGCATGCTATTACTTGCTTTCGATTGCATGCTAGTTTCGCACGATTACTGATATTGCCATGCTACTTATTGTTATACATGATTTAAACTGTTGGCCTATTATTTGCTTGCTTTATGACATACTGACATGGAAAATTTATTTTTTCCTTGTTCAGATGTCGGACGTTCCACCTACTGACATCCCGAGCGGCTCAGGCCCCGTTGTTCCTCCCACTGCTGCACCTGTTGCTGCTGCTGCTGCTGCTGCTGACATTCCGGCCCCGACACCCACTGGCGACCCCGGCGCCTCTAGTTCTGGAGCTAGCTCTAGTGTGCCTATCCCGGCGTCTTCTTCCAGACCCCTGAGGCAACTGGCTCGCATTGGCGGCATGGAGATCCCCGCGGAGTTCGGGGAAGGACCCTTCCGTAATCACTGGCGCACACCTTGCCGACGCACTGCCGACGGCCGCTTAGCCGTGATTACGCCAGGCCGACACCGACAGATGTTGGCCGCTTTCGGATATGTTGAGCCACCCGCGCCACCACCGCATGATTCAGACGACGGTTCTTCCACCGATGCTTCCTCAGACGACACCTCATCTGACGACTCCAGTGATGAGGAGGATCCCGCTGACCGACCGATTCAGGCACCTTCTACCCCGCCGAAGAAGCGGTATCGCTTCGCTGGCATAATTCCTGGTCGTACTGTCACTGACGCTTATGGTCGGCGTCGTAGGATCACTGCTCGTAAACGGCTGGTGCCGTACCCCGCCGACCCACTGATATTACCGTCTCCACCCAGAGCTGGACCATCCACTTCAGCACCACCGGCTCCACCTGCACCGCCAGCACCACCTGCCCCACCATCTTCCTCTAATGAGGAAATGAGGCGGGAGATTGAGATTCTCCAGACTCGAGTTACTGAGCTCGAGGAGCAGTTGGCTCATGTTTTGGACATCTTGTACCCACCATCGCCGTAGGACTTTGTACTAGATTCTGTATTGTAATCTCTTTTGTAATTTCATATTTCACTTATGTAATGTACGAACTTATTGTAATGTATGAACTTATTATCATTAATGAATGGAATTTGTGTTGTTACTTTGTGCGCAAGTGTTCTATTTACATTATCATATCATGGTTTTGTGGTACTTATATATGCTTGCATTACTTAATCAACATGTGTTGTGCTGTTTTCATGTTGGTTGTTATATACTATATTATTATTATTTGCATAATGGATTTTGACTTAAGTCAAAATGTTTGTATAGAACATCATGGCCAACGGAAGAACCACACCTACCGCCGCCCAGATTGAGGACATGATTAACGAACGTGTCGCTGCTGCACTAGCTGAAAGACAACCCCAAGTTCCACCACCACCGCCTGTCAATCCACCTGTTGTCCGAGATGGGTGTACTTACAAGGAATTTCAAAACTGCAAGCCACACTACTTCAGTGGCACTGAGGGACCCGTCGGTCTCACCAGATGGTTCGAAAAGTTGGAATCGGTATTCAGGGTTAGCAATTGTTCTGAGGCTAACAAAACGAAATTTGCATCTTGCACGCTGTCTGATGGCGCGCTCACATGGTGGAATACCATGGCCCAAGCGAAAGGAATTGATGAGGCGTATGCTACGCCTTGGGAAGAATTTAAATGTGCTATGATCGAGGAATACTGTCCGAGAACCGAGATTCAAAAGATGGAGATCGAATTTATGCAATTGAAAACCGTAGGGAACGACCTTAACAGCTACAACCGTAGGTTTTTGGAATTGGCTCTTATGTGTCCAACCATGGTCACCCCCGAATTTAAGCGTTTGGAGAAATACTTCTCGGGACTTCCTAAGTCCATCAAGGGTAATGTTACCTCATCCAAGCCACCAAGTGTTCCCGAAGCAATGCGCATGGCGCATACTCTCTTGAATCAAATCATCCTTGACGAGCCGGAGAAGGCTAAGTTTGAAACTGTTAGTGGTGAAAAGAGGAAATGGGACAACAACCACAACAACAACAGGGGTAGGAACTATGATCAAAACCCGGCAAAACGACATGAAGGGTTCAGGCAAAACAACAACAACACCAACCCCAACAACAACAACCGCACCAATCCGAACTACAAAGGAACCTTACCACAATGCAATAGGTGCTACAAGCACCACACTGGGTATTGCAATGTTATCTGTGAGAAGTGCCAACGATCTGGACATGTTGGCAAGGATTGCAAGGTTACCACTTTGAATGTGAAGCCAAACCACAACAACAATGGGCCTAAGAAGTGTTATGAATGTGGAAAGACGGGCCATTTCAGAAACGAGTGTCCTAACAAGCGTAAGGATGGCGGACCACCACGTGCTAGAGCCTTCAATGTTAATGCAAGGGACGCTCGCGACAACCCCGACTTGGTGACAGGTATATTCAAGATCAACAATCTTTTAGCTTCTGTCCTATTTGATACTGGTGCCGATAGGAGCTATGTGTGTAGACATTTTTGTGATAAGTTAGATTGGTCGCTAGTTCCTTTGAAGGAAAGTATGCTTGTCGAGGTCGCCAATGGAAAACTTGAAAAGGTTGACCATATTAGTCGTGGAGCTATTATCAACATAGCTGGTGCAGATTTCGAAATTGATTTGATACCTATCAAACTGGGAAGTTTTGACGTGATCGTCGGTATGGATTGGTTGAGCAAGATAAAGGCCGATGTTATCTGTGGAGATAAAGCACTTCGCATACCACAAGGAGATGGCGAACCACTGGTTATCTATGGAGAGAGATGTACCTCAAAGTTGAACCTCATTAGTTGCGTGAAAGCGCAAAAGATTATGAAGAAGGGACGCTTTGCTGTCCTAGCACATGTGAAAGCGGTAGAAGCTGAGATGAAGAACGTGAACGACGTTCGAATTGTGAACGAATTTTCTGATGTCTTCCCAGAGGAATTGCCTGGATTACCGCCGCAGAGAGCAGTAGAGTTTCAGATTGACTTAGTGCCAGGAGCTGCACCTGTAGCTCGCGCACCTTATAGACTCGCACCTTCCGAGATGCAAGAATTACAGAGTCAACTACAAGAGCTATTAGATCGAGGGTTTATCCAACCAAGCTTTTCGCCTTGGGGCGCACCTGTTCTGTTTGTGAAGAAGAAGGATGGATCCTTTCGTATGTGTATCGACTACCGTGAACTCAACAAATTGACTATCAAGAATCGATATCCTCTTCCACGAATTGATGACCTTTTTGATCAACTACAAGGATCGAGCGTTTATTCAAAGATCGATTTGCGATCCGGATATCACCAGCTGAGGGTGAAGGAAAGTGACGTGATGAAAACTGCATTCAGGACCCGTTATGGTCATTATGAGTTCCTCGTGATGCCATTCGGTTTGACAAATGCCCCTGCCGTGTTCATGGATCTCATGAATCGTGTCTGCAAGCCTTACTTGGATAAGTTTGTTATCGTCTTCATAGATGATATCCTCATCTACTCTAAGAGCGAAGAAGAACATGAGCAACACCTTCGGCTAGTGCTTGAACTCTTAAGACAAGAGCAACTTTACGCCAAATTCTCCAAGTGCGAATTTTGGTTGAAGGAAGTACAGTTTTTGGGTCATGTTGTGAGCGACCAGGGTATCAAAGTTGATCCCGCCAAGATTGAAGCCATCAGCAAGTGGGAGACCCCCACTACTCCAACGCATATTCGCCAATTTCTAGGTCTCGCCGGTTATTATCGAAGGTTTATCGAAGGATTTTCTCTGATTGCGCGTCCTTTGACCGCACTGACTCACAAGGGCAAGAAGTTCATTTGGGAACCCACACACGAATCAGCATTCCAAACTTTGAAGAAGAAGTTAACCTCCGCACCTATCCTATCACTCCCTGAAGGCAGTGACGACTTTGTTGTTTATTGCGATGCATCGAAGAGTGGTTTTGGTTGTGTACTGATGCAACGATCAAAGGTTATTGCCTATGCCTCCCGCCAATTGAAGATTCACGAGCGGAACTACACTACACATGATCTTGAACTTGGAGCCGTTGTCTTTGCACTCAAATTGTGGAGACATTATTTGTATGGAACTAAGAGCACTATCTTCACCGATCACAAGAGTCTCCAGCACATCTTCGATCAGAAGCAATTGAATATGAGACAGCGTCGATGGATCGAGACGCTCAACGACTACGATTGTGAACTCCGTTATCACCCTGGCAAGGCCAATGTTGTAGCTGACGCTTTAAGCCGAAAGGAGAGGACGGCACCTCTCCGTGTTAGGGCTCTGAACATCACCATCCATTCGAACCTCAACAACCAGATCAGAGTAGCCCAAGTTGAGGCTCTCAAGGAGGAGAACATATCTCACGAGCATTTGAACATACTTGTCTCTCGATTCGAGGTTAGAGAGTCTGGACTCCGATGTTATGCCGGAAGAATTTGGGTACCTTACTATGGAGATCTGCGAAGCCTGATACTTGATGAAGCACACAAATCGAGATATTCGATTCACCCCGGTGCAGGTAAGATGTACCACGACCTTAAAGAACAGTATTGGTGGCCGAATCTTAAGAAGGACGTTGCGACTTATGTTGGTAAGTGTTTGACTTGCTCGAAGGTTAAAGCCGAGCATCAGAGACCTTCTGGGTTACTTCAACAGCCGGAAATCCCACAATGGAAGTGGGAAAGGATCACAATGGATTTCATTACTAAGCTGCCGAAGACGGTGGGCGGATGCGATACTATTTGGGTTATTGTTGACCGCCTCACCAAATCTGCACACTTCCTAGCGATGAAGGAAACTGATACAATGGAAAGACTTGCCCAGCTGTACATCAAAGAGGTTGTATCTCGTCATGGTGTACCTTTATCAATCATCTCCGATCGCGATCCCCGTTTTGCTTCCAGATTTTGGCGTTCTTTGCAAGAAGCCATGGGAACTCGTCTTGACATGAGTACTGCTTATCATCCTCAGACTGACGGGCAAAGTGAACGAACGATTCAGACCTTGGAGGACATGCTGCGTGCATGTGTCATTGATTTTGGAAAGGCCTGGGAAAGGCATTTGCCACTCGCCGAATTCTCGTACAACAACAGTTATCACTCAAGCATTAATGCTGCACCTTTTGAAGCATTGTATGGTCGTAAGTGCCGATCTCCTATTTGTTGGGCCGAAGTAGGCGAAAAGCAAATCACCGGACCCGAGGTAGTTCACGAAACCACGGAGAAGATCGCTCAGATCCAAGCTAGACTTAAGACTGCCCGTGATCGCCAAAAGAGCTATGCCGATCTTAAACGGAAAGACTTTGAATTTAATGTTGGTGATCGTGTAATGTTGAAGGTTGCACCTTGGAAAGGTGTGATCCGTTTTGGAAAACGTGGAAAGTTGAACCCACGATACATTGGTCCTTTCGAGATCTTGGAACGTGTTGGACCAGTTGCATACCGTTTGGATCTACCAGCACAATTGAGCTCAGTTCATCCTACCTTCCATGTGTCAAACTTGAAGAAGTGTCTTGCTGCACCCGAACTCATCATACCTTTGGAAGAACTTACTATTGATGACAAACTCCACTTTGTGGAGGAACCTGTTGAGATTATGGATCGTGAGATCAAAACTTTGAAACGCAACAAGATTCCGATTGTACGAGTACGATGGAATGCCAAACGAGGACCTGAGTTTACTTGGGAACGAGAGGATCAAATGATGCGGAAATATCCTCATCTTTTCCCGACTCCTCCATCTACTTCAGCTTAAATTTCGGGACGAAATTTTCTTTAACAGGTGGGTAATGTAACGACCCTGGAATTTACAACATTTATTTATTAATAATTATTATTATTAATACGTGTGATTAAACGAATGTATGTTATTACATTTACATGTTGCTTTAATTGCCCGTACTTGAACTTTAAATGCCCGAAACGTCTTTGTGACACCCGGAACTTGCACGAATAATATTTTAAGGTATTATTTACATTCATGATTAATTTTATTAATCATTTTAATTAACTAAGATGGTTAGTTAATTACTTGGGCTTAAGTTGGACTTATTTGGATTATTTGCAACTTGGGCTTTAATTAGTGTAATGGACTCTTGAATAAGACTCACAAGCCCACCCTACTTCTTTTAATGGACATTAAGCCCACTCTTGCATACTTGTAAGTATCATTTAAACATAAACTAACTAGTTACTTGCTTAAGGAATCTAGTTGCCTTATAATCCCCATGAAATCAACTCTTATATCCACCTTTATGAACTTTACATGCTAATAACCATTAAACTTAACCTCTCCCCCTCTCTATTCAGCTGAATGCCGAGATTTTGATGCCCATATGGGGTGTTTTGGTTTCCATTTTTCATTCACAACTTACATACAACACTCTCTCAAAAACACACACACATTACTAGCAATTATCCCTCTTTCCTTTCTCTCTCAAGTTCTTTGTTCTTGCAAGTAAGTTAAAGACTTTTTTCTTTCTTCTTTGTCTAAACAAAACCGTGGGCCTTGAGCCCTTTGATCATCATCATGATTTGTTGTTTTAATCTTTGTTTACAAGTGTTGATTTCTAGTTACTTGTTACTTACTTTCAAGCTTTCAAGAAGCAAACTTTTTAGTTTGATTTCTTCATGTATATCTTGTATTTAACAAGAACATCAAGAACATAATCTCTCTAGTTATGTTCTACATATTTTGTTTCAAAGAATTGAAGTTCATAGTTGTATAAACTCTTTACTTGTAGTTCTTGAAGTAACTTTGAAGTTACTTCACTTAAAGATCAACTTGGTTGAATCTTTAAAAGTAAGAGCAACTATGAATCATCTTCTTGTTTAGATTAGCTTTCTACTTTATTTATTTCAAAGATTTAAAGTTTATAATCTTTAATTTTTGTTACTTGTGTTCTTGTTTGTTGTATGTTACTAGAATACCACCTTCATGGTTGGTTTAGGCTTATCTTTCATTTTCTTTATTTCTTATTGTTAAGTTGCTTACTAAACATTTGAACAAGGACATGAAACCAACAAGAGCTTACACTTTGGTGCAAGCATCATGGATCCAACACTTGGTTGTGATCTTTCTTAGTGTTCATGAACTTGTTCATAAACTTACATGTAACCTTGGTTCATCAAACACTTACAACACTTGCACTTGAGTTATGATGGACAAACCTTGGTCAAAATGATGTTAACACATCAACGAGTTGTACACTTGAAGCTATACGCATCAAGGATGAGAACCGTGATGAACATCAAGCACCGAGACAACCGGAACTCTCCAAAACCCACTGTTCTGTCCAAAACCTACTGACCTGATGCTTCTGGAACAGACCAGCAGACCTGGGCTGTTCTAACCTTGATTTTTAGATAGAACTTTTCGAGTAGATAACTTTTCATATAGGACTCGTCTTAATCCGAGTTACGGTTTAGGATTTATGGCCCTCCGATCGTTACCATGTCCTTTAACGTTGTGCAGAAATTTCTGACCTACTCGCACTTAGACCGTCGCCACGGTCAAACCAAGACGAGTTTGCTTCTGTAAATTTTACCACACTTAAGGGACTCATAGACGGAGCCATGACCACTGGTCTCACCTTAATTCAGTAAGGGTAGAGGCCGTGGTGACTGACCAAAGTCAGCCTTTGTTTTAAACGACTTTCATAAACGAGTCTTACTTGTTACCTTTTGTTTAATGATGATTGACGATGACCCTTATGACCTTAATTACGTACTTGTAAACCTTTTGAGACGACTTATTGACTTAGTGCTATTTGACTTAGGTTGAGGACGTTTGGACCGTTACTTGCACACCACTTTCCGACTACTACCTTACCATTACTACTAATCATTGTGAGTTATAGCATTCCCTTTTTACTTTAACTTATTTTGGGAACTGAGAATGCATGCGGATTTTATGTTTTACATACTAGGCACGAGTACTTAAACTTTATATATGTGTGGGTTATATAACGGCAGAAACATTCCCTTTAGCTCGGTAACGTTTAATCATTGGTTTTTGAACCGTGAACGCGAATCTTAGATATGGATCCATAGGGTTTGACATCCCCACTCGGGCTAGTAGCGCTAGCATTTAACGAGTGTTTAATACTTCGAGGTTATACGCACTTGCCAAGTGCACTTTAAGGGGGTACATTAAACGTTAAGTTAGTTACCGGGTGCCCACGGTTAAGCATATACTTTTACATACTTTTGAAACGCTCGTTGTAGCACTGAAATCTCGTGGCCTACTTACATTACTATTATACTTAAACTATAGCTCACCAACCTTTGTGTTGACCTTTTTAAGCATGTATTTTCTCAGGTGCTTGAAGTCGCTTCCGCTATCTTACTAGTCGTGCTGTAGAACCCGCTGCCTAGAGTTGTTATCGCATGACTACTTATGTTGCATTCAAACTTTTTACTTATGAACTTATGTTATGTAACGACCATTATGGTCACGTACACTTATTTAATGCTTCTACTTAGCGAAGCATACTTTTGATTTGTAAAACAATTGACGTATGTTATGACGTCACTTTTATTTATGAATGTAAACTCTGTTTTGAAAACGCATATAGTACTTAACCTTGTAATGATCCTGTTGTTGATGGTCCGTACATGATGATTTAGTACGGGGCGTCACATCAGTATTGACCACAACTCAAACTATATATATTTTGGAATCAACCTCAACCCTGTATAGCTAACTCCAACATTCACATATAGAGTGTCTATGGTTGTTCCGAAATATATATAGATGTGTCGACATGATAGGTCGAAACATGGTATACGTGTCTATGGTATCTCAAGATTACATAATATACAATACAAGTTGATTAAGTTATGGTTGGAATAGATTTGTTACCAATTTTCACGTAGCTAAAATGAGAAAAATTATCCAATCTTGTTTTACCCATAACTTCTTCATTTTAAATCCATTTTGAGTGAATCAAATTGCTATGGTTTCATATTGACTCTATTTTATGAATCTAAACAGAAAAAGTATAGGTTTATAGTAGAAAAAATATGTTACAAGTCATTTTTGTAAAGGTAGTCATTTCAGTCGAAAGAACGACGTCTAGATGACCATTTTAGAAAACATACTTCCACTTTGAGTTTAACCATAATTTTTGGATATAGTTTCATGTTCATAATAAAAATCATTTTCTCAGAATAACAACTTTTAAATCAAATTTTATCATAGTTTTTAATTAACTAACCCAAAACAGCCCGCGATGTTACTACGACGGCGTAAATCCGGTTTTACGGTGTTTTTCGTGTTTCCGGGTTTTAAATCATTAAGTTAGCATATCATATAGATGTAGAATATGTGTTTAGTTGATTTTAAAAGTCAATTTAGAAGGATTAACTTTTATTTGCGAACAAGTTTAGAATTAACTAAACTATGTTCTAGTGATTACAAGTTTAAACCTTCGAATAAGATAGCTTTATATGTATGAATCGAATGATGTTATGAACATCATTACTACCTCAAGTTCCTTGGATAAATCTACTGGAAATGAGAAAAATAGATCTAGCTTCAAAGGATCCTTGGATGGCTTGAAAGTTCTTGAAGCAGAATCATGACACGAAAACAATTTCAAGTAAGATTTCCACTCGAAATAAGATTGTTATAGTTATAGAAATTGAATTAAAGTTTGAATATGATTATTACCTTGTATTAGAAAGATAACCTACTGCAAGTAACAAAGGTTTCTTGATCTTGGATGATTACTTGGAATGGATTTAGAAAACTTGGAAGTAAACTTGCAATCTTGGAAGTATTCTTGATTTTATGAAACTAGAACTTTTGGAATTTATGAAGAACACTTAGAACTTGAAGATAGAACTTGAGAGAGATCAATTAGATGAAGAAAATTAAAGAATGAAAGTGTTTGTAGGTGTTTTTGGTCGTTGGTGTATGGATTAGATATAAAGGATATGTAATTTTGTTTTCATGTAAATAAGTCATGAATGATTACTCATATTTTTGTAATTTTATGAGATATTTCATGCTAGTTGCCAAATGATGGTTCCCACATGTGTTAGGTGAATCACATGGGCTGCTAAGAGCTGATCATTGGAGTGTATATACCAATAGTACATTCATCTAAAAGCTGTGTATTGTACGAGTACGAATACGGGTGCATACAAGTAGAATTGTTGATGAAACTGAACGAGGATGTAATTGTAAGCATTTTTGTTAAGTAGAAGTATCTTGATAAGTGTATTGAAATCTTTCAAAAGTGTATAAATACATATTAAAACACTACATGTATATACATTTAACTGAGTCGTTAAGTCATTGTTAGTCGTTACATGTAAGTGTTGTTTTGAAACCTTTAGGTTAACGATCTTGTTAAATGTTGTTAACCCAATGTTTATAATATCAAATGAGATTTTAAATTATTATATTATCATGATATTATCATGTATGAATATCTCTTAATATGATATATATACATTAAATGTCTTTACAACGATAATCGTTACATATATGTCTCGTTTAAAAATCATTAAGTTAGTAGTCTTGTTTTTACATATGTAGTTCATTGTTAATATACTTAATGATATGTTTACTTATCATAATATCATGTTAACTATATATATATATATCCATATATATGTCATCATATAGTTTTTACAAGTTTTAACGTTCGTGAATCACCGGTCAACTTGGGTGGTCAATTGTCTATATGAAACATATTTCAATTAATCAAGTCTTAACAAGTTTGATTGCTTAACATGTTGGAAACACTTAATCATGTAAATATCAATTTCATTTAATATATATAAACATGGAAAAGTTCGGGTCACTACATAGTGGGGCATCCTGCCCAATCAGCATCAGAGTACGCAACTAGAGCGGTAGTGGAGGAAGCAAACAGCTGAAGACCAAGATCAAGAGTACCTTGAACATATCGAAGAATCCTCTTGAGAGCAGACAAATGGGGCACTCGAGGATCATGCATGAATAAACAAATCTGTTGCACTGCATATGAGATATCTGGGCGCGTAAATGTAAGATATTGAAGAGCACCTGCAAGACTACGATAAAGAGTCGGGTCAGACATCGGGGGGCCGTTAATAGTGAGCTTGGCACCAGTTTCAACAGGATTCCTGCAAGGCTTACAACTAACCATGTCTGCACGCTCAAGAATTTCAGTAGCGTACTTTTTCTGTGAGAGAAATATCCCAGAACTAGTACTTAACGGGCCAAGGTCAGTCATCGCTAACTCCTTATGTAAAGAAGTGATGATCCTCTGAAGTAATGCTGGAGATGAGGCTGTCAAAATAATATCATCGACATAAAGTAACAGGTAGGCAGTATCAGATGCATGACGGTAAATAAAAAGCGATGTGTCACAGCGACTATGATGAAATCCAATCTGCTGAGCATAACCTGCGAATCGCTGAAACCAGGCTCGAGGGGCCTGTTTGAGGCCGTACAGAGATTTCTGCAACAAGCAGACATGATCAGGATATCTAGTATCTCGAAATCCAGGTGGCTGATGCATGTAGACCGTCTCAGATAAATGTCAATGTAGAAAGGCGTTCTTGACATCTAGCTGGTGTATTGGCCAGTTTCTAGAAGCGGCGAGACTGAGAACAATACGAATGGTTGCTGGTTTGACAACTGGTGTAACGACCCGGGAATTTCCGACCAAATTTTAAACTTTAGCTTTATTGATTTCAACACGATAAGCAAAGTCTGTAATGTTGTGTTTATATAATCAATTACCTTTTGACTGTTCCCGATGATTCACGAACCATTGCTTGTAAATATATGGATATATGTAAATATGTGTATATATAAATATATGTATATGTATGTATATATATATATATATATATATATATATATATATATATATATATATATATATATATATATATTATATATATATATAACATGAACATTAATAAACTATTAAATATATTTATTATTATAAATAAATATGTAAAATAAAATACATTGTAATAAAAACTATTATTTTATATATAATATATGTATATTACTTGTATATATATCTATATATATTGTTATATTTAATCTAATTATTTAATATATATTTGCGTAGTAAATTTCGTTATTTAAAATTGTTTATATATATACATAGTGTATATTAAATATAATTAATTTTGAACTTAAATTGTAAATATCTGTAACTTTCGGTTGACTTTTAATTATTTTTAAAATAGGTCTAATATATATATATATATATATATATATATATATATATATATATATATATATATATATATATATGTATGAAGTTTTAAAATAAAAATTGGTACATAATTTGATTAAAAAGATAATATTTTTGATAAATATTTTTTTTTACCTTTTCAACCTAAGTTTTTGTACTCCGTACATAATAATTGAAACAGAAAATAAATAATTATAGAACTTTTTTGATCAGGTTTCATACAGCTAATGAGTGAAATAATTAATTATATCTAATTTAAAAATTTGGGATTTTTAGGAGCACTTTTATATTTTAGCTGTTTAGCACTGGACAAGATATATTATCCGTAAATTATGAATGTCCACTGAATATTGACAAACTTCCTGATGGCTTTACTATACTTGATATTTTGATTTTTTATATTCTATTATTATATTATTTATTAATAATTACTAATATTATAATTATATTACTTATATATAAATTATATATATATGTAAGTATACAGATAGTTAGAGAGAGTTATCTCCTCCTTTTCGTTTGTTGCACGACACCAAAGAAAACCACCATGGCCGACCACCATGAGTCTACTTCAATCACAATTCAAAACAGAAATTCTTTGCTATATATTGGTTAATGCATTCAGTGATAGAATTAACCCAAAAATTTCAGAAAATAAACTCGTACTCTCTGTTCTTCATCTTTTTAGTCAAATTTTGATTTAGTATTAATTTTCAAAATCCTTAAATGCAGAAGTGTTAGAATTCATCTAACTAAACTATCTGTAAGTTTTCAATCCTCAATTCTTTCTATTAATTTCTAATTTAGGAGTCAAAGTTTTGATTTTCAAAGTCAACTCAGTGTTCTTGAATCAAATTCGAGTTTGTTTTGATATCTCCAGTTAATTTGATGATCCATAAAGATTATAGGAATGATTTGCAACACAATTCATGTTGTAATCATAACCTATAACACTCCTAATCTAAAAATCAATTTTTGAGTTCTTGAGTTCTTCACAGTGATATACACTAACGTGAATTCGAAACAAATTTCAAAAACTAAAAATACAGAGTTGTTAGGAATCATTTACTTAAACTTCCTGCAAAATCTCAAATTCCAATTCTTAATAACGAATTCGAATTTGCGAGTCAAAGTTATTTTGTCAAAAGTCAACTAATTTGTTCATCGAGAAATTAGAGCTTGTTTTGATGTTTCTGTTGAAATTGACGATTCACAAAGTTTTTAGGAATGATTTGAAACATATTTCATGTTGTAAAGATTGTCCAAAACGAACTCAAAATTGAAAACATTAATTTTTTTTTTTTGAAGTGTTACGAGCTTCAGCAGTATTTTTTTTTCAACTTTTTCTGAATTTTTCTAATCAAAAGAACACTTTTATTTTTTTTGTTTCATGTTGTTTACAAGTCATAAATGAAAAACCGTTCGCTTGTTGTTAAGTTTTTGCCCCCGTTTGATGTTAGACGTGGTAAAGAAGATGATGAACATGGCATTAAGAAGTACTAGATAAGTAAGTTGGGTTGTAATATAAATTAGAAAAAACTTGAATGGAAGAATGGTTAAGTGTGTTTGCGGGTGAGCGAGAGGTCTCGAGTTCAAATCCGGTTTGGGGCATATTTTTTTAGAAAAGCTTTTTGAAGGTAGTTTTCATTTCTAAAATTATTATTATTATTGTTATTGTTATTATCATTAGTAATATAATTATTACTATTATTATTATTACTAAAATAAAGAATTTATGATCAATTATTATTATTGTTATTATGATTATGATTATTATTGTTATTAAAATAAGTATAAGTATTGATAATATCATTATTATTATAAAAATAACTATTAGATATATAAAACCATATTTAAAACAGATAACCTAATTATATTTTTAATAAGTATTAATTAATTATTCAAGATATATAAAATAAATATATTTAAGATATGAAATATGAATCATTAAATATAATAAGTATATTAATATTATTAATATATGAACTTGTTATATGTTTTAATATATATATGAATGATATAGGTTCGTGAATCCAAGGTCAACCCTATACTTGTTCAATGTCGTCATATGTATTTTTACTACAAAATACAGTATGGTGAGTTTCATTTGCTCCCTTTTTAATTGCTTTTTCAATATATATTTTTGGGCTGAGAATACATGCGCTGCTTTTATAAATGCTTTACGAAATAGAGACAAGTGATCAAAAATGATAATTCTGCGGATTGATGTGCTAGGTAATTTAGTTACATGTTATAAGAGCATGTGAGCGCGAATCCTAAAGATAGATCTATCGGGCTTAACACCCCCATCCTGTAGGCTGCACTAGACATAAGAACTAGTGGGCGGATGTTTAGTACTTCGAGGATTATTTATACACTTGCGAGTGTACGTATCCATCTTTGCGAAGATGACTTATTATATTATTGTTAAGGTTGGTTACTGAGGCCTCAACATAAGCAGAACGGTTTTATACACTTGCGAGTGTACATATATTTATAAACGGAAATCTTGTGGTCTATTAACATATTGAAATGATTGCTATGATAAACCTATGAACTCGCCAACCTTTTGGTTGACACTTTTAAGCATGTTTATTCTCAGGTATGAAAGAAATCTTCCGCTGTGCATTTGCTCATATTAGAGATATTACTTGGAGTCATTCATGACATATTTCAAAAGACGTTGCATTCGAGTCGTTGAGTTCATCAAGATTATTATTAAGTCAATTATAGTTGGATATATTATGAAATGGTATGCATGCCGTCAACTTTCGATGTAAATGAAAGTTTGTCTTTTAAAAACGAATGCAATGTTTGTAAAATGTATCATATAGAGGTCAAGTACCTCGCAATGAAATCAACTATTGTGAATCGTTTATAATGTATATGAACGGGTTCTTTCAACTGGACTAAAAGTCTCATCACAATCAATTCCAATCTGTTGGCTGCGTCCATTCGCAACCAACCGCGCTTTGTAACGACCCAAAGAACCATCTGCATTATGCTTGTGCTTGAAAAGCCACATTGAACGAACTATGTTCGCGTCCGATGGGCGAGGCACAAGAGTCCAAGTATTGTTTTTAACATTGGCGGATCTTGAGCCTTAATTTTGGAACACTAAGTGAGAATTGAACTTGCACCTGAGGAGGCTAGCCCACTAAAACCACTCATCCAAACTACACATTTGTGAATAAGTATAAAGAAATTGTCTATATAACTTAAAACTCTGGGGAGGCTAGCACACTCCCATGCCTCCCTTGAAGATCCGCCATTGGTTTTTAATCAAAGCGTTATATTCATCTTGCATAGCATTTTGCCAATTTCGATCAGAGAGAGCTTGGGAGAAGGACTTGGGAACAGGAGAAATATTTGAGACATGAAGATTTAGGCGTTGGACCGGTTTGTTTGTTCCAAGACGCGAACGAGTGATCATGGGATGAGTGGAGGTGGTTGGCTGCGATTGTATCGAGGGTTGAGTGGATTGGGTTTGGGCCGCAGGTTGTGTAGATTGGGCTTGGGTCACGGGTTGTGGTGGCAATGATGTAGGTTGAGTAGAACTAGAAGGAGCTGTGTTAGCCTGGTTCGGGGAAGGCGAGGAATCTGTTTGGACCGTGGTTGGTGAAGTGTTTTGTTGGGAGGATATGTTGATGATATTGGGTCGAGGTGGAGGGGTGGTGCTAGGTTAGGTCGGTGATGAATTTGTGGTTGGTATGTGAGGTTGATGTGGAAGAGGGATATGAGATATAGTAGATGGCGTTGGATCAAGAAAGGAATAAGACGGGGGTTGGTTGGGAGTCATGGAGCCGTAAGGAAACGTGTTTTGGTCGAAAGTGACATTTCGGGAAATGATTATTTTATTTGTGGCTAGATCGAGGCAACGATAGTCGCGATGGTTGGAGGGATATCCAAGAAAGATACATGGGGTAGAGCGTGGAACCAATTTATTTGTGGTATTAAGGTGAGGGTAGCAAAGACAGCCGAAGACTCTGAGAAAGGCGTAATTGGGTTTCGAGTTATAAAGACGAGTGTGGAGAATTTCATTGTTGATTGCGGAAGAAGGAAGGATGTTGAGAAGGTAGGCGGCCATGTGTAGTGCCTCGACCTAGAATTGAGGTGGTAGGTGGGCTTGGAAAAGGAGAGTACGAATTTGATTATTGATAGTGCGTATCATGCGTTCTGATTTCCCATTTTGTTGGGAGGTTTGAGGAAAAGAGAAGCGAATGTGTATACCATTGGATTGGAAAAGGTGGCGAAAAGCATTATTATCAAATTCACCTCCGTGATCACATTGAAAGGCTTTAATTTCTCGATTGAATTGGGTTTTAACAAATGCACGAAAATGAAGAAATTTAGCGTAAGCATCAGATTTATTGCGTAGAGGATAAACCCACAAATAATGCGAAAAATGATCAAGGAAGATGACATAGTATTTAATACCACTAAGACTCGATACCGGAGAAGTCCACAAATCTGAGTGAACAATTTCAAAAATATTATTAACCCTAGAACTAGAGAGAGAAAAAGGAAGTCTCACGTGCTTACCAAGTTGTCATGCATGACAAAGTCCGAGAGACTTATCCTTACTACAATGAATAGCATGACAAGAGATGAGACGGCGTAACACATCACTACCGGGATGCCCGAGTCGTTGGTTCCACGTTGTGTGAGTTGTCAGAAGTGCTTTATGGATGGGTTGTGGGATAGGTGGCGTAAGAGGGTACAAGTCACCCGTGCTGTCACATCGGAGGAGAAGTTGACGAGTAAAAAAGTCTTTTACAGAAAAATCAAATTCGTCAAATTCTATGGATACTTTGTTATCACGGGTAAACTGGCGAACGGAAACTAGATTTTTGACAATATTAGGTGTGACAAGAACTTTATGTAAGTGTAAAGGGCGATGAAGGGATGGCAAAATACTATGACCATTGTTTGTGACGGGAATATGTGTCCCATCACCTATGACGACAGATGGATATATGCAATGATTAAAAACTCTACTAAGATTATTTACAGATGAGGAGAGATGAGATGATGCACCTGTATCCATGTTCCATGACGTGTCAACTGAAACTTGTGAATTCGGTGTGTTGACTGCATATTGTAGAGATGTTGGTGGTCGGCTTTGATAATACACATTCGGATAGGACCCAATATTACTTGACTGTGGGCAATAATAGGTTTGAAGAGAAACATTATTATTTTGTTGGGCCTGAAAATTTTGTTGGGCCGCAAACCTTTGAGGTAGGCCACGATTCAGTAAGCTTGTTGAGGTAGAATAAACTTTAACAAATTATCTTGCGAGTTTCCAGTAGACCTAATGTTGTTGTTTCGATTGGTTGCCATGTCAATTATATATATAATTTTTTTTTCGACTTTGCAGCTTAGGAAGAAATAATTCACCAATTAATTAATTGATATCTTTTGGCAGGGAGTGATCACATGCAAGAAGTGCATTCCACGTGGAGAGACTAGCTTCTTGAATGTTTAAGTGCTCTTGTGTTCAAAAGAGGTTCAACGAATGCAACTTTTTTTTCATATAAATTTTTTTTTTTAACGGAGGAGTTTGATGGGTTTAATTGAGATTTGCTTGTGTATGAACAAAATTAATTGTTGAGCGATTGTTGTAAGACGGTGAGTTTTTCAGCCGTGAGATATGATTATTGAGAAAGATTGAAAATTAGGGTGGTTTTGTGTTAGGGATCTTCTGATACCATGAAAATGTGGTAATTTGCCTTGCTCTTCCATTCATTAGAATAGAATATATATATATATATATATAAGTACAATGCTTATCAAATATGGAAAATATATTACATTCAATATAAATGATATGCCACTTATTCTACAACTCATACTAGCTGGCACAATAATTATCCGTTAACAAAAGTGACCCATTTACACTTTCATTATGTCATTAACTATAATCTTTATGTAGTAATAGCTGCAATTATGCTCAGGTTTATTTATAAATGTTGTAAGATGCAAACTCACTAGTAAAATAAAGTAACTATGGCCATTTTGCAACCACAACAAATGACTCATTTTTTTTTTTTTTAGAACGTCAATTTTGGCATCGAATCCTCCATTTGACACCCACACACCCGTTAGGAAGAAACTCCTCGCATCCATCGCACAACGTACCCGCAATGCTTTAGGTTAACTGCTTGGTCCGCACAGAGTGAAGGATACCAAAGGCACAACTGCACCTATTTTTTCAAGGATACGGGCCCAGAACCAACTGAGGCTTTTTACCACTCAACCAATAGTTCGGTGTTAAATGACTCATTTACTAACCAATGCAAACTATATAAAGTTGTATTGAATCTATACACAGTGCTGCTACATGCTATTATAAATAATTGTATTGTATTATGCTCATTTTGGACACATTACAAATGACAATTACAAATGACAGTAACCGAAACTAACAGTGACCCATTATAGCATTGTAAATTTTTTAGACCCATTACACTCTTATTATAGCATAATAAGTGTAATAGTGACCCATTATAGAATTATCAATGTTTTTAGGTGACCTATTACAAATAATATTGACACATTAAAGCATTTTAATTTTTTGACCCATTACACTCAATAGTGATCCATTAGCATTATCAATGTTTAAGTAACCCATTACAAATAATAGTGACCCATTATAGTATTATCAATGTTTAAGTGACCCATTTGAAGTTTTATTAGCAGTCTGACATTTCTTTTAGTAGCCTAGCTTTCTGAATGAAGTTTCTACTTTTTTTAGTCATCACTTTTTTAAACAGCTCAAGTTGGTTGAAAGGTGCCAAAGTGTATGTGTTATTCAGTCAAATTTGTGATTAATTCTATGTGTGGCAAATGGGTAACTGGTTTGGACACTAATAAAGACAAAATAATTATTGCTGAAATATACAGCAAATTAATTAAATTGATGCTTACAGTTCAGCAATAACAGATAGTGATTCAATTAAATCGATGTGATAGATCACCATTAGCAGCAGTTCAACACATATTTGATTAAATTTGTTGAACAGAAGAACATGATAGAACACGTACGTCCCACCATTACGACTACATACATGTCATCAAACTTACTATGACATTTGTACTGCAGCCAAAGGGCCATAACACTAAGGGAGCAACTGCATAATTGGAATCCGTTATTAAAATTCATGATATTCACAAATGATATTTGAAAGTTTATGTTTTTTATTTGAACCAAATCATATGAAAACAATACTCATTGTTGCTCATACTTGCAGTTAACTATTGATTTCCTACCTGCATAATCCAGAATCTCAAATGTTTCTATTTAACTTATCATATACCCAATAGTCAATTTATTTATCATTAAAATATATATATATATATATATATATATAGGGAGAGGATCAAGTGAGAACTTTTTTAGTGTGAGAACTCTAGGAACTCCAAAAAACACCTAAATACACTTAAATTCGAGCAAAAAAAGAGGAATTCGAGCAAAAATACAAAACACGGACGAACAAAAATTTCATAGTCGAGCAAAAAAAAAAAAAAATTTCGAAAAAAAATGTAGAACAGTTTTTTGTTCGAATATCAAAATTTTTGTTCGACTACCTTTATGTTCTACATTTTTGCGTTCGAATTTCAAAAATGTAGAACACATTTTTTGTTCGAATATCAAATTTTTGTTCGTCCTTTTTTTTTTGTTCGACTTTCTCCATTTTTGCTCGACTATCAGGTTTTTTGCTCGTCCGTGTCCTATTTTTTGCTCGAATATGGAGTTTTTTGCTCGAATTTCCCATTTTTGCTCGAATTTCTGTGTATTTTTGAGTTCTCAGGGTTCTCACACAAAAAAAGTTCTCATTTGATCCCTCTACTATATATATACACTAGCAAAATGACCCGTGAAATCACGAGTTTGTTTAAACGAAACAGTTTAATAATATGTTTTATGTATTAAGAGAATGTAAATGCTAAAGTCATTTAGTTTAATGACCCGTGGAACAACGAATTCCGACTAAGAAACTTGTCGTTGTTTTTACAAATATATTGATGTACTTAACTTGGTCAGAATAAATGAACTACCTTGATGACCCGTGAAATCACGGACTTGTTTAAACAAAACGGTTTAATAATATGTTTTAGGTATTAAGAGAATGCAAATGCTAAAATCATTTATGTTAATGACCCGTGGAACAACGAATTCCGACTAAGAAACTCGTCGTTGTTTTTACAAATATATTGATGTACTTAACTTGGTTAGAATAAATAAACTACCATGATGTACTTAACTTTGTCATAAAAGCCTACATTACAACCTTTTATTGAGACATTTGTTTCGCATACATATATGACGTAATTAATCTCGTAAAAAGCACCCATATTTGACTAATAATAATAATATAATAACTATAATTATAATTATAATAAATAGTAATAAAGTTTGTTTAAAAATTGAGTATTTATATTTTTAATAATAATTATTAGTAATAACAAATGCCTTTTGATAAATTTTAGAAAATAAAAATACAATTATTATATGAAGGTTGTACAGTATGCTTCAAAATTTGTACACGTGTTTATTAGGTGATTTGTAAAAGATTATACAATTTGTTTTAAAACTTATACATATGATCATGTGAGTGTTATATTATAAGGTTATACATAATATTTCAAATATTATACATATGGTCCTGAGGTGTTTTACCATAAGGTTATATATAATGTTTCAAATATTGTACATTTGATCATGAGAGCGTTTTATCAAGATTGTACATAATGCTCCATATATTATTGTGATGACCCGGAAATTTTCGATCAAATTTAAACTTAATCTTTGTATGATTAACATTTCCGACACGATAAGCAAAGTCTGTAATATTGATTCTCAAAATTTTTGAACTAATGTTATATATTCAGTTAACTTTTGACTATTGACCAACGATTCATGAACATCTATTTGAAAATAGATATATATATATATATATATATATATATATATATATATATATATATATATATATATATATATATATATATATATATATATATATATATATATATATATATATATATATATATATATATATAAATTGGAATATTAATTATTCATAAATAACTTGCAATGTGTATTTAAAAACTGATTTATGTATATTAAAAAGATATATACATATATATAATTTCAAGTTATTTAGTAAACGATAGTAACATTCGTTTATTGATTCGATTGATATTTAGATAAGTTAACTAAAGCATTTAAGATGAACCAGTAAAACACTAATTTGCTACAGTATTTTTAAATTGCTGCAGTACCCAAAATGCTATAGTGTTTTCGAAAATCACTATTTGCTACAGTGAAATTGACTTTGCTACAGTAAAAATTGACTTTGCTACAGTAACTTTGCTACAGTAAAACACTATTTCAAAATGAAACTGTATGTATTATATATTAACAAATAGCGAGACGATGATTTATAGAAGTAAATGACCAAAACACTCAAATGTATAAGTTATACCTCGAGTGGTATAGTTTATGGATGATTTAAGACTATATTTTGACAAATGTACGATTCACGAAACGAAAAGTACTAGTTTTCTCAGCGTACGAAAGGGCATTCGAAAAACCGAAACCGGGACATAAGTCGAGTGACAACGTACGACTTATCGGAACAAAAATTACAAGTCAACGATGCATGTGAATTTAATATAATATATAATTAATTATATAAATTAAATATATTATATATATTATATTATATTATGTCGACGAGCTAAATTACAAAAATATGTGAGCTGGAAAAACGGGCCATGCGATCGCATGGCAAATGGCCTTCAGAACCATGCGATCGCATGGGGTCTGAATTCAGGCCACACCTATAAAAGCTCGAGCATATCTGTTTCTGATTCATTCCATTACTCCGTATTTATTTACTTATTATATTATTATTATTATTTTTATTATTATTATTATTATTATTATTATTAAGAATATTATTAATATTAAATCTTATTATTATTAATATTATTCTTATTATTAGTATTACACATAAAATACTACGACGAGGTTTTGCTCGAATAAATTCAAAACAAGTTTTCGAGCGAGTTAAAGCTAAGGAAATTATGGGTTATTGCCAAGGAGGTTATGGGTAATGTTCGGGGGTATATTTGTGAATCAAACCTAGTGTTTATCATCTTCGTTACTTCTACGTACTATCCTACAATATTGAATCTCAATATTGATATGTAAGCACTCATATTTTATCTTTTATATATTAATTGTGTATCCATGTCTAGTGCTCGAGTATATATATTTATACATACGTGTATGCTAAATTTCGTCGTTAAACAGTTTATAATAGATCACGAATTAAATACATATATTATTTGTAAAAAGTATATGATATACATGTTTTTGGAAAGCTGGTGAAAAATCAATAACTTTTCATTTAGATATCGAATAGTTTCGATGAACGGATTAAAAGATATGATCAACTGAATTATAATTGACGTTAATTGGAATTGCTTTTGAATTTGCAATTAATATTTAAACAACTTGTTTGTAAGATTGATAAATTGAATTTTTGCGTATTACCAACCGAGTAAATGAATCCTTATATAAGGTACGTCTCGTTTTGTTGAACTATTGTCAAAATTGACTTTTTGAAACGACTTTGGATAACTTTTGTATGTCGATCTCGAGCATTAGGATTGTGATACACTACGACCTGACCTAGCTTGATAGACATTTATTGACCAACATATGTTCTCTAGGTTGAGATCTACGATTATTTGGTAATCCGAATTTTGATCACATTTTGGTGAACGACTTTATATTCTGCTAAGGTGAGTTTCATATGATCCCTTTTACTCAATATATTTTTGGGCTGAGAATACATGCGACTGTTTATACATACTGAAAATACTAGATTTATATGCGTGAGTTTCATTGCTCCCTTTTTAATTACTTTTGCAATATATATTTTTGGGCTGAGAATACATGCAATTTATTTTAAACGCAATGGATACAAGTACATACTTAATTCTACACTGAGTTTGAACCGAAAATCCCTTAGCTTTGGTAACTAGTAACTGCCAGTACATAGGATATGGACTGGTGGGCGCGAATAACAGTATATGGATCCATAGGGCTTGATATCCCCGTCCGAGCTAGAGCACTAGCCTTTTAACGGACGTATGCTATTTGAGAAGCGTACACGTTGGTTTGCGTGTATTAATAAGATGATTATACAAAGGGTACAAATTATATATACGTTAAGTTTAGTTACCAGGGTGCTCAATTTCGTAGAATATTTTGATAAACGTTTCTGGATAAAACAACTGAAATCTTGTGATCCACCTTTATGTACAGATTATGCAAAACATTAAAACTATGAACTCACCAACCTTTGTGTTGACACTTGTTAGCATGTTTATTCTCAGGTTCCCTAGAAGTCTTCCGCTGTTTGCTTATATGTTAGACAAGCTATGTGCATGGAGTCTTACATGGCATATTTTTCAAGGAAACGTTGCATTCACCAAATCATCACCATGTATCTTATTTTGACTGCATTGTCAACGGAAGTACTATTGTAAACTATTATTTACGGTGATTGTCTATATGTAGAAATCATCAGATGTCGAAAACCTTTAATTTAAATATTCATTTATGGTGTGTCTTTTCAAAAGAATGCAATGTTTACAAAACGTATCATATAGAGGTCAAATACCTCGCAATGAAATCGATGAATGACGTGTTCGTCCATATGGATTTGGAGCGATTGTCACAATTATAAAATTAACATGTTAATATTTTTACTAAATATAATGACATCATCATGAGAGATTAGAATTTTTTTTAAGCTTCGTTAATTCATATTTATGATATCATTAAGTAGATTTAATTTAATTGTAAAAATAATACTATTTATGACATCACCTACATGCTCTCATAATTTTTCTTTTTTCTTTTTGATTTTTCTATGGAAGGAAAAAAAGGTAATTATTGCATTATATATGTATATATATATAGGGGCATGATCAATGGGGAAGTAACCAATCTGGGGGAAGCGGGGGGAAGCAAAAAAAAAATTTTCTTCGTTTTTTTGGAATTTTTTTTCTGGCATCAAGATCACACGAAAATATGAACATTTAGAAAAGACACTTCGTGATGAATGTTATTATTTATGCGGGAAAACGATCGACAAAAATAACATTCAAGATAATATTGTTCGTGAACAATGTGAACGTTTTTTGCCTTCCATGTTTTGTGAAGTAAAATTTAGCCCGATTTAGAGTTTAGGGTTTAGGGTTTAGGTTTTGGTGTTTTGGGTTTATTCCATAAACCCAAAACACCAAACCCTAAACCCTAAACTCTAAACCGTTCGTGTTAAAAACTCAATCTAAATCCTAAATCTAAACCCTAAACCCTAAATTTCTAAACCCTAATATCTAAACTCTATAAACTCTAATATCTAAACCCTAATACCTAAAACCTCAACATACGCTCGAAAAACACGATAATTGTTATATATTACTTTTCGAGCGTTTTCCCGCCAAAATAAAAACATTTATCACAAAGTGTCTTTATTAAATTTTCATATTTTCATCCAATCTATAATGTTCGTTTACAAAGTTTTTTCAAAAAATGAAAAAAAAAAAAATTGCTTCCCCCGATTGGTTATTTCCCTCTTGATCCTACCAATATATATATATATATATATATATATATATATATATATATATATATATATATACTTCATAGTTCATAATTATATTAATAATAATAATAACAGTAGTAAACCTACTTAGACCTAAGATAGAGTGAACAAGCTCTTGCACAGGGTCGACATCCCAATCTAATAATCATGTAGAACGTGGTAATACCAAATGGCATTTGGCCTAACAGTTGTGAACTCGAGTTTCGTGATGGACTATTTATAACTGGATGTGTATTTGTCGTTCTAGAAGATGTACAACTATATCTTTGACAAAATTCCATTCCTCGTTCCTGAACATTACATCAACTTTGACTCCCTGTCCTTTTTTTGTGCATCCCTCGTCCCTAATGTATCAGAAATCTACATCCTTCATCCTCCCGTCTATTTTCTGTCTATTTTTCCGTTACCCTCCTATTACTTGCAGAGCATGTGAGGGTAAAAAAGTCATTAAACTACAGGGATGAGGAGCGTAATTATGTCTTCTTCTTCACATAACAAAGTTATCATCTTTTATTAAATCCCATTTATCACCCACTCATTCTTTAGAAAGAAAAAAAATCAAAATCCCAAATGGACCCACTTCAATTCTTCGTCTTCTTCAATCTCATCACATTTACAATCACCACCACCAAAATCCGGATTCACTCGAGTCAAACGTGAAGGTTTATATATATATAATCCAAAAACAACATCTCAACTGATGAAAAACCAATTTTTGTTTTTTGAAAGTTTGACTTTTTAGTTGACTTTTGAGTTTTGAAAATCGAGAACAAAATTGGAAATTGTGTTTGAATGGAAAGCTTGGTAATCCTTTCGTGAAGGTGTGTTCAAAATACCAGAAGCTAATTCGTTGTCATCACTGAGATCTGCATATT